>NC_056733.1:381384620-381627120 GCF_019279795.1 Protopterus annectens
CCACCTCATTTGCATTTTTACAGTGCTCAGAGAGCTGAATGTACTGTATATTAACATAATGGTCTAGTTATGGAAGTGGAAGGAGGGGAGACTGATTGGATACAGACAGACCATTACTGCTAGTTACTTGGATGAGATTATTCTACAAATTACTTTACTATTTCATACATTATGTTTGTCCTCTTCACAAACTCCTTACATGTTCTTATTTTGAATGTGTTTCAATATGTAGTGGAATAAAGAATTTTGATATGAGTGAAATTCTACAAATTCACGGCTGGTATTCTGCACATATGTCAGTTCTTCCTATGCTTTCCAAGTAGCATGGTTACATCACAGTATTGTGTTACCATTTGCTATTGCATGACTGACTCAACTGTATGAGTGACTCATTTGATAGGATGAATGACCCACTGGATCAGGCAGTGTCTGTGATGGAATGTCTGCTGGGAGGTGGCTGGCATCCAAGTCACCGTAGAGCCACAACCTCCTCTGGTGTTAACCAATGTGGTCATGCCAGATTCTGTTCCCATACAGGCACTATTTCCATTGCTCCATTTGTAATTGAGGTGTCCACAGACAGATGTGGTAGGCCATGAGGTCATGGTCCTAGATGTCATTGTTCAGCAGACATCACTCACATTCAGGTAACACCTCCACTTTGAACCAGGGGCTTGGAAGCGGCAGTACATCTCCTGGCAGAGGCAGTTTGTATAGTTGGGAGTGATGACACTGAACAGACAACTCTACCATGCAAGGCTCACACCTATCCCGCATGGCAGGATAAAGTCTTAGTACAGAGCTTTTCACAAAAACTGCCCTTACCAATTCACACACACGCAAGATAAAAAAAACTTAACATTGATTGGAATATACCTCCTGTTAGTGTCCCTGAGATATTTAATACTTAACAGAGTAACCTGTGCTTCTTACTGACATACACACACTATTTTGGTGTCATCCTTGGCCTATTGCACCCCACCCGCACCCTCTGCACATGATGATGACTGTGCCATGGACTTTATTCTTTTTGGTTTGACTTAGGGTTGCATATATGTCTAATGCACAGAGAGGATAGGTACGAGGCTGACAGTATACAGGTATTTATCTTCTTACACAGTTGTTCGTATACACAGGTTATACAATTACCTTGACTTTACTGTTGTTATGAGTCACGTGCTTTGGGGCTGTCTATCTCTTTAATGCTATACATACACAGACACTTCATGGATAAGTAAAGTTTGTGGACATTGGGTTGCATCACTTTCGATATCTGTATGTGCTTAGGTTGTTATTTGTATTCCTGCTTTGGTGAATGTGTGCTATCATTTGCCTCTTTGTTGCTGAGTGTGTGTGCTAACCTTTGCCTCTTAGCCAGTGCAAGGGCAGATTGTTCATGTCTATGTCTCCCAGCTACCTCTGCAGCTGGAAGTTTCCCTAAGATTCCTTGTCTGTATGTGCTGCTCTTGCCTGTGGTCCAGAAATGTGTGGTCCTGCTCCTTGCTGTTTCTGTTGCAGCTGTTTACTCAAGATCATATTGTGCAATATGGCACAGACTTTAAATATTTCTGCACAGGGTGCCTGGGTCATACTGCAGGGCACCCCCTCATACATCTCGACAGCAGAACTGTGACTTCAGCATGCCAAACACATGCTCTTTGAAGTTTCAAGTTTAAGTATGGGAATTTTTCTATCCTTCCTCTGTGAGTGTGTGTGCATTTCTGATGGATATCATGACCCACAATTCCAGTGCATAACTTCCATCTCCCAGTAGATGGCCCTGTGGAGAATCACCACTATCAAACCTTCTGTACACTGTGAGATGCGCCATATGTGTGAATAATGGTAACTGCCTAGATAGACTGCACAGACATTGAAGATGATCCCTCGAGCATTACAGACAATATGGCAATTGATTGTGTGGAGCCCTTTCATGTTGATTTATGTCTTTCACAGTTTATCAGGTGGGGCTTTTATTTCTATGTGAGTACAGTTTATGGCCCACAAGATTTCAGGGAAGTGTGCTAAGGCATAGAATTCCTGCACTGTTCTCCTCTCTCCTCTGCTGTGCATGGAAAATAGATGTACTTCTTTGCGTGTAGTAGCATAGCATTAAGACCATCCATCAAATAACACTACATTGCATAATGATATATTGAAACTGATAGGGGTTTATCAAACTCAGCAAAATCCTTAAAATAAAATGATAACACACAAAACAGTGCTTTTGCAGGGTTGCAAGATACCTTGCCACCCCCTACACTCCTGCTAATTTTGTATACCAACTATGAGATCACACAATAGTGGGGAAATACAGAACATCCCTTTTCCTACTGAATGCTGATTTCAGCAAAAATACACACCACATGCAAACAGACAGTGTAAGTGAATCAAACATGTTTATTCACTTAAACTGAAAAAGCATATGACTATGCAAATAGTCACACACTTTGTAACATTCAGCCAAATATTTTGAACTAATACTGCAAAATTAAATAATGAATAGAACTATATATATATATGGATCTAGGACTATTGAACGAAAGTTCAATAGTCCGAATCCACAATCAGCGAACACACTTTAATGAAAGCGCTTTCACCAAAAAAGTGCTTTCATTAAAGTGCATTAAAAAAAAAAACAAAAAAAAAACAATAAATCTACTTTTATGCAGGTGGGCAAGCCCCCCTGCTCCCCCCTACTTTAATATTCTCACTCCGAGATCGCACTACAGAGAGGAAAAGGGAATATTCCCTTATCCACACAGCAGTACGATCTCCACAACAGTCATTCCCCCACGACACCTCTAGCTGCCGGCATACTTCCGTGAAAGTGCTTTTTCGGTAAAAAGCACTTTCGCAGAAGTATGCCCGGCTGTTTGTGCTTCGGTGAAAAGTTCCTTCCAGGATATATATATATATATATATATATATATATATATATTTATGTATATATTATATATATGGGTCTACTTCGACCCATCAAAATTACATATAATCGAATCTAATCCAAAAGCACAGACTAACAAAATCGTTTCCATTGGAAAGGAACCACTTGGCCACCATGGTGAAATTTATCCTTTCTTCAATGTAGTGTGATGTCAGAGTTGGAATATTTAAGGGGGGGGTGAAGCCCCCCACTTTGGTGGGTTTAGTTTTGGTTTGTTTACATTTTTATTCAAGGTGGCCAAGTGGATCCTTTCCAAAGGAAAGGATATCAGTAGTCTGTGCTTTTGGATTAGTGCACTTTTGAACAAGTGGGAATGGGTAAGTGAGATTCGAGTATGTGTAATTTCGATGGGTAGAAGTAGACCCATATATATATATATATATATATATATATATATATATATATATATATAGATATACACACACACACACACACACACATATATGTGTGTGTGTGTGTGTGTGTGTGTGTGTGTGTGTGTGTGCGAGTGTGCACACAAACAGACACACACAGACAAATGCAAAGTACTTCACAAAGGCTAAAACTGTAAGAAGTTTCTCGTTATCCAATTGTTTACTGACTGCCTTTAAACAGCTGTTTTCAGATCCGAGTTATTGAACTCTTTCAAAATGATTATCACAAAGGAAATCAAAAGCTAATAAAAAACAGTAAAATTCAGGTAATTGCAAACTGGTGCACTCAAGTACAACATAAACTAAATATAAATCAAAAAGCAACTATAGACTCATGCTGTCACAAATATAATATGTTATTAAATTAAAAGCACTGTGCAGAATGTTTGATTTCACTCCATTACTGAAGTTTCATCAGCTCCACATGCTAACACAGCCTTTTCTGCCTACATTACACATGCACCAAGACAGACACACACATAACTTAAATATACAAAACACATATACACATCTCTCTAAAATCAGGAGACAGTAATTTAATTCTGAAAGTAAAACACATCCATAAGGACAACATGGTAACGCTTTTTAGGTTTATTGTTCAAGGGTACAACATCTAGTAATAATAGACTCATATATGCAAATATATACATGCATATAATGCATTATGCACACACCTGTTTGTTTATGTATGTATTGGTGTGTGTGTTGCATAGCCAGGTAGTTGACCTAATCAAAAGTGAACCCCCTCTCAGCCCCCAGATTGGGACAATGGCAACTGCGTAAAGTAGAGATGCATTGTAGGGTTAATATAGATATACTCTACAGGCACTTACAAAAGCAAATCCATAGCAGATGTTGTAGGAAAACAGACAAGCCATACATGGGCAATGATAGGTGGGGGCAAATGGGGGCACATGCCCCCTGTGAAAGTGTGTACCCCCTAATAGTTTCTTTCCCTGTCTTTCCCTGCAAATCCTAAAAAAATGCCTGACACAAAATGCTAAAACAAATGCTTTGCAAGTCACAAAAATGGCTTGCAGTTGTACATGTGTATTTGTATTTACCTGGCTAAGAAACACATAAAAATAGTATTTAAATTTTGTCTCTTTTGGGAACCTTAATTATATTTTTGCTTTGCCCAGAATTCTTGAACAAAGAAGTTTGAGAATTATTTTGGTTTATTCCTTGTAAATCGTGGGTTTTTGCAAATTGTTGTGGATTACAGTCACTAAATAATGTTAGACACGTGTTTCAGACTTTGCAACCTTCAAAAATATTTGCTAATGTAACTTTCTAAGCATATAACAAAAATGTTTAAAATCTGGTCCTATGTATTTGTTATTTTCTATATGATTCTTAAGCAAAAAGGTGGGACAAGTCTGAGGTGTATGCAATGGGATACACTATTTGGGTCTCACAGCAGTGAGCTGAGACATACTTCTCAGCCATTATTTCTGTACTTTTCATTCATTCAATAGCAAGCAAACATCTGAAGGTACGCAGTCATACAAGGATCAGTAACTGATGGTCTCATCTGTGTTTGTATGTGTGTGTGTATTCTGTATCTCAACATAGTTATGTTGTAAAGGAAGAATCAGTGGTTGTAATCAGGGGCTTCATCATATGAGCCATGTTCTTTGGGTACAATCCTTGGTTTCCTTGTTTTGTCGACTGCTGACAGTGCTTTTGTTTGTTCTGTGAATAAACTGCACAGTATGAAGTCTAAGAGTTTAATGTTAAAATGTTAATTGTGAATGCATTTTTAATTTAACTTTTTAGCAGACACAGGGGTGTGAAATGGATTGAGCTGGGCTGCAATAATTTGGTACTTAGAGCAGGTGAGCAAAGGCTATGAGTTGTTAATGAGCTGCTGTCTTCATTTGTCTCATCTGCACCTGACCATCTCATTTTCTCAGACAGTGCCCTAGGGCTTACCCTGAAAAGAGACAGTGGTGTCCAGTAGGCTGTCCCAAGCTTTTAGCTATTCATTATACATTCGTCTTTTGAATTTCTGCACCCTTCAGATACCCCCCTAATTAGTGCTTCACTATATGCTCTTTGACTATGAATCACTGCATGTCTGCTGTAGTTTAATGGATTGCCAGATGCGTTTAAATAAATGTGAGCTTGAAAGGAAGAGAAGTTTACTGTTGATTATGCTATCTGTTTTCAGTGAGAGAGTGGTTTGTCTCATTCATCTAATGGCTGTCAGTGTTTTTGGTGTAAAATTTTTAATAAAAGTTTTAAACTAAAACTAAACCTAAAGATATGCAATCATTGTAAAAGTAAAGAAGAAAATAGTATGTATACTGACAGGTTTCAACAGTGTTTTATGGTAACTGGGGAGAGACCACCAAGCAATGGGATAGTGGTGTGGTGATGTGTGTGGGGTGGTCTGGCCCATTACTCTGATCGGGGCCCCATTTGACCATCATCTGGCTCTGCTCTTATTGTCCAGAAACTGCATGAGTCTTTAGCAACATGTGTATGTGTTATCGTTTTATTTTTCTATCTCTTTAAACAGGCAACCCAGGACCACTATCTGGTTAAGTGACTTACTCAAAGTCACATAGTAGGCAAATGGAGGTAGAACTTTACCAAATCCTGTGCCATTGACTACAAAAAGCAGCCCACTAAAGGTTTAGAGCATTAATCCTTTGTGCTGCCTATAAGACCTTCACTTGTGTATTCATTTTCTGATAAATCACTGAGGGTTCATAGGTTCATAGGTAGGTGCTAGGCTATCGGCCCTGGGGCCTATACAAGCCCAGCCAAAAAGGTACCCTTGCTTTTGCCACCCAAGAAAATTATTTTCCTGTACCACTGTCGAGCAGAGACACAGAGGTGATCCCCGGGGTGAATTTCTTATTTCCCATCCAATCATCAAGATTTGTCTTAAAGAGTGCTAATGAGGAGCTTTGTTTGATATAGATAGGTAATTTATTCCAGAGTATGGGAAGTCTCTGGGACAGGAATCTATCCCTCCAGCATGTTCTGTTTATTGTGGTGACAAGGTTAAGGTCCCTAGAGCATGTAGCTCGGAGAGATTGGGATTTCCTTAAGTGGAGCATGTCCAACAGCTCTGGATTTGACATAGCTTTATATGTTAGTCAGAGATCCTCTCTGAGTAAGCGATATGCGATGGAGTAAAGCTGGAGTTTTTTGAGACGGTCTGCATAGGGCATCTGTTTGAGGCTGGTAATCCTCTCTGTGAGGTATTTCTGCAGCCTTTCCAGTTGTTGTAGATGTCTTGTGAGGTACATACCAAAAGGGCCGTTGCACTCTATAATGGGTCTAATGAATAATTTTTTCTGGATAAGAAACCTTTTGTGATGAGGTGTGCCATGTAGAAGGATTTCCTGACTACTGTGGCGATCTGATTATCAGTGGAGAGACTACTGTCCACCTGTGTCCCAAGGTCTCTTATCATGCTTTCGGTGTTAAGTATACTACCGCCCATGTTGTAGTTCATGGGTACAGAGTTTTTACCAAAGGGGATGACAATGCACTTTTTGGTATTGAGCTTGAGGCCATGGCTTTGACACCAGGCATCTGTCTCAGTGAGGCCCTTTTGTAAGATGTCCACATCGTTAGGAGTTTCGATTATGGCTCCTAGTTTGCAGTCATCTGCGAACTTCATTAGCCAAAGACCTTCTGTGTTAGCCTGTAATTCAGAGAAGTAGATACCAAACAGGAGAGGACCCAGGACTGAACCCTGTGGTACTCCACTTGTCACTGTTCTGAAGTCAGATTTGGAGTCTGCTACTTTCACACTGTGGGTTCTTTCAGTGAGCCAGTTGGCAACCCATCTTGTGATATAGGGATGTATACCTAGTTTAGTGAGTTTATCTATAATTCCAGAGTGGGGGATGGTGTTGAAAGCCTTGGCAAGATCTAAATAGGCTGTGTGAACCACCTTACCCTTGTCTACGGCTTTGGTGACTGCTTCAATGAAGTCTATCAGGTGTAGGAGACATGATCTGCCTTTTACAAACCCGAACTGGGTGGGGTCCAAAGTTTGGAGATTACCAATGTCTTTGTTTATAAGTTCCATGATGATATGTTCCATGGCCTTGCAGACCAGGCTCGTCAGGCTAATGGGGCAGTAGTTCCCGGGGTCCGTGGTGGCTCCCCCCTTGTGGAGTGGGATATTCTTCGCTGTGCGCTATTCAGCAGGCACAAAGCCTGAGGTGAGGCTATGATTGAACATGGTACTTAGGTGGGGTGCCAGTTCGTTCTGTAGTTCATGTAGAAAGTAGCCTGGGATGTTGTCTGGTCCCATGGATGCTGTGTTCTTGGCTTTGGAGAGTGTGATTTTTACCTGTGCAGCTGTGATTACAGGATCTTTGCATTCTTCCGGTATAGAGATGGGCTCTTTACGGGGTGAGAGGGGGGGTAAAGTTAGCACTGAATCTATCTGCCAGGGTGTTGGCAATATCCGTTGAGTCTGTATATTTAGTGCTATTGTACTGTAACTCAGAGCAGATCTGAGTGTTGCCATTGAGATCCTTGACATAGCTATAGAATGCTTTGTGGTTGCCTTTAGAATCAGTGGCGATTTTGTTTTCGTAACTAGCTTTGGAGGATTTTATCAGAGATTGCAGCTTCTTACCGAGGCTGACCAGGTTTATAGTCAGTCAGCAATGCCAGTTATTAGAGTTTCATGATTTTTGCTGCTCAAATGTACAGAAAAGACATGCTTATGCAAAAACTGTTCTGTTAACATTTTAAGTGAATTAGTTTGCTTCTTATTTGGCTCTAGTTTTGTATAACATCACTGATTTTGTCTAATGGTTATTTTTTGACTAAATCACTGAAGATTATTGTCTGTTAATAATGCCAGTCATTACAATTTCATAGTTTTATTGTTCAGAAAATGTATGTCCATGCAGCCCTTATTAGAATGCTCACATTTTAAGTGATTTGAAGTTGTCTAATAATTATGTTAACAGACTGCTTCCTGGAGTCAAAGATACAGGCTTTGAATTCTTTCATCTCTATTTGCTTACTTTGAGAAAGTCAGTTAACTAGACAGTTCTCCCAGTAGCCCCCCAACCCCAATAAGGAACACTTTGCCTATTGGGTTTAACTGGTTAACAAATACATGAAATTAATATTTAAAATTTGCCCTTACTATTTTCAACTTTGTCCAGAATTCTTGAGCAAATAAATTGAGAGGTGTTTTTGTCTGTTCTTTGCGAAATGTGAAGCTTCTGGCACATTTTTTTTGCAAACTACCATCTGCTAAGAGTGTTTTGGAGGTGAAAAGAGTGTCAGATAGAGTGATGTTTATGAAGCTGGAAATTGATGGTGTAATGATGAATGTTGTTAGTGCATATGCTCCACAAGTTGGGTGTGTGATGGATGAGAAAGAAAAAAATTGGGTTGAGTTGGATGAAGTGGTGATGGCTGTACCCAAGGGTGAGAGAGTGGTGATTGGAGCAGATTTCAATGGGCATGTTGGTGAAGGGAACAGAGGGGATGAGGAAATGATGGGTAGGTATGGTGTTAAACAAAGGAATGCAGAAGGTCAGATGGTAGTGGATTTTGCAAAAAGGATGGACATGGCTGTGGTGAATACATATTTTAACAAGAGGGAGGAGCATAGAGTGACATACAAGAGTGGAGGAAGATGCACACAGGTGGATTATATCTTATGTAGGAGGGCCAGTTTGAAGGAGATTGGAGACTGTAAAATGGTGACCGGGAAAAGTGTAGTTAGGCAGCATAGGATGGTGGTTTGTAGGATGACGTTGGTGATCAAGAAGAGGAGGAGGAGTGTGAGAGCAGCACCAAGGATGAAATGGTAGAAATTGAAAAAGGGTAATTGTGAGGTGGAGATCAGGGATGAGTTAAGACAGGTACTGGGTGGCAGTGAAGAGTTACCAAATAGCTGGGTAAATACAGCAGAGCTAGTAAGGGAGACAGCTAGAAATGTGCTTGGTATGACATCTGGACAGAGGAAGGATGACAAAGAGACATGGTGGAATGAGGAAGTACAGGAGAGTATACAGAGAAAGAGGTTGGCAAAGAAGAAGTGGGATTGTCAGAGAGATGAAGAAAGTAGACAGGAGTATAAGGAGATGAGGTGCAAGGCAAAGAGAGAGGTGACGAAGGCTAAGGATAAGGCATATGAAGAGTTGTATGAAAGGTTGGACACAAAGGAGGGAGAAAAGGACTTGTATCGATTGGCTAGACAGAGGGATCGAGCTAGGAAAGATGTGCAGCAGGTAAGGGTGATAAAGGATAATGAGAGAAACATACTCACAAGCAAGGAGAGTGTGTTGAGCAGATGGAAAGAGTACTTTGAGGGGTTGATGAATGAAGAGAATGAGAGGGAGAGAAGGTTGGAATATGTGGGGATAGTGAATCATGAAGTGCAATGAATTAGCAAGGAGGAAGTAAGGATAGCTATGAAGAGGATGAAGAATGGAAAGGCTGTTCATCCAGATGACATACCTGTGGAAGCATGGAAGTGTTTAAGTGAAATGGCAGTGGAGTTTTTAACCAGATTGTCTAATGAAATCTTGAAAAGTGAGAGGATGCCTGAGGAATGGAGAAAAAGTGTTTTGGTGCCGATTTTTAAGAATAAGGGTGATGTGTAGAGCTTTAGTAACTAAAGAGGGATTAAACTGATCAGTCGCAACATGAAGTTATGGGAAAGAGTAGTGGAAGCTAGGTTAAGAAGGGATGTGATGATTATTGATCAGCAGTATGGTTTCATGCTGGGAAAGAGCACTACAGATGCGATGTTTGCTCTGAGAGTGTTGATGGAGAAGTACAGAGAAGGTCAAAAGGAGTTGCATTGTGTTTTTGTAGACTTAGAGAAAGCATATGACAGGGTGCCTAGAGAGGAGTTGTGGTATTGTATGAGGAAGTTGGGAGTGTCAGAGAAGTATGTAAAAGTGGTACAGGATATGTACGAGGGTAGTGTGACAGCAATGAGGTCTGCGGTGGGAGTGATGGATGCATTTAAGGTGGAGATGGGATTACATCAAGGATCAGCTCTGAGCCCTTTCTTATTTGCAATGTTGATGGACAGGTTGACAGATGAGATCAGACAGGAGTCCCTGTGGACTATGATGTTTGCAGATGACATTGTGATCTGTAGTGAGAGTAAGGAACAGGTGGAGGAGACCCTGGAGAGATGGAGATATGCTCTTGAGAGAAGAGGAATGAAGGTCAGCAGGACTAAGACAGAATATATATGTGTGAATGAGAGGGAGGATAGAAGAATGGTGAGGATGCAAGGAGTAGAGGTGGCGAAGGTGGATGAGTTTAAATTCTTGAGATCAATAGTTCAGAGTAATGGTGAGTGTGGAAAAGAGGTGAAGAAGAGAGTACAGGCAGGATGGAGTGGGTGGAGAATAGTGTCAGGAGTGATTTTTGACAGACGAGTACCAGTAAGAGTGAAAGGGAAGATCTACAAGAGGGTTGTGAGACCAGCTATGTTATATGAGTTGGAGACAGTGGCATTGACAAAAAGGCAGGAGTTAGACGTGGATGTGGCAGAGTTAAAGATGTTAATATTTGCGGGGAAAGTAGTTTGAAGAAGTTTGCCGATAGCGCAAACAAAAAGCACTTTACATGATTAAACCGTTTTAACTATTCTTATCACTGGTATGCTATTCATTTTGCTTTCCCCGGATTTCAAGTTATTTTAGTTTGTTTTTGTTATATTCATGTTAATATTTGCACTGGGTGTGACGAGGGTGGACAGGATCAGGAATAAGTATATTAGAGGGTCAGTCCAGGTTGGAAGGTTTGGAGACAAAGCCAGAGAGGCAAGATTACATTGGTTTGGACATCTGATGAGGAGGGATGCTGAGTATATTGGGAAAAAGATGTTAAGGATGAAGCTACCAGGTAACAGGAAAAGAGGAAGGCCTAAGATAAGGTTTATGGATGTGGTGAGAGAGGACATGCAGGTGGTTGGTGTGACAGAGCAAGATGCAGAGGACAGGAAGAAATGGAAACAGATGATCTGCTGCGGCAACCCCTAATGGGAAAAGCCGAAAGAAGATGATGACTTTCAAGTCTCTAATGCTTGAAGACCTGGGCGTATGGTAAAACACATTATATTACAACTGCTGTATAACATTTTGTCTTATAAATAGTGTAAAAGGAAATGTTTATAAAGTTCATAGTTTAACCATGGTGTGAGGTTCTTTCCTGGTTGTTAATAAACATGTCATGTTTTACTCTTTGGCTGTACAATGTGCAAGATATATATAGTATAGTATTCTGCATTTAAAAGATGGAGGGCTGACTATGATTGTGATTTTTAAATTGTTTTCCTTCTTGGTGTTATGGTTGATATGGGTATTCGTGATGTTTCAAGTCCACTGTTACCTGTACTGCTTAATTGCTTGATGCTGACTGGAGCAGATTTTTTTTTTTTTTTTGTTGGGGGTGGGTTGTTTGGCAGTCTGGAGGCCTAGACTTTTGCAACTTGAGCTGTTTCCGCCGAGAGACTCTAATGGTTGAAGAACTAGATGTGTGGTAAAACAAGTATAAGGTAACGTTTTAACAATGTTTTAAGTTCCCTCCCTAGTTGTTAGCAACTTTTCTGCATTTTTCCCATTTGTTCCATCTTAGGAGAGTAGAGTAGAGTGTTCCATATTTTGTAGATGGAAAGTTGACTCTGGTTGCAGTTTATTTAATTCTTTTGTTTGTTAGTGCTGTGAATGTTAACGTAATATCAAACTACACTAAACTTTCTGATAATGTAGAAGCCAAAGCTTAAGAATTTAAAGATATGCTGTTTTAATTTATCTCAGTCATTAACACTACAATTTCTTAAGTCTTCCACTGAGACTTATAGTCAGTTACAGTAACATTCAGGAAGGATAACTGCACCATTTAAAATCTGGCAGTTAAAGAGACAAGTTGACATAATGGTTAAGGTCATCGCCTCCCATGCACAAGATTCGATCCTGACCTCTGGGTAATGCCTCTTTGCATTTACATATTTTCACTATGTCTCTGTGGGATTATTCTCACCTCTAAAAAAATGTGCTGATTGTTTCCATCTCAAAACTCACCAAAGAATGGAGCTGAGGCCCCACTGGACAAAGAGTTGCATAGACCAACCACTTTTATCTCCTATCATGAGGATACTGCACACCACAATAGGCACCCAAAGTGGTTGTATAGACCAACCGCTTTGGGCGTCTATTGTGGTGTGCAGTATCCTCATGATAGGAGATAATGGACCACAGATTGCATGCTGTGGCACAGCAAGCCATTCAACAGTGTAAAATATACAGTATGCCTCTAGGTGCTAGTGGACACTGTAAAATATATTGCTTTACACAATACAATGGAGTTGATTAATTTTGTGAAATGGGCATGGGTATTTGCCAGAGATAAGTGGGTTGAGGACTTGGCCTTCTCCAACCTACACTGGTGGGAGGTGTCTGCCCTAAAGCCCCTAGCCCAATAAGATAGCTGGGATAGCTCTGTTGAGCAAAATCTGGATGCAAAATCAACGTGAACTAAGAATTACAACACTCAGTGCAGGTTCACTGACAGGAAGCAGCTTGAAAGTGGATGACATGATGGTAAGGAGGAGGCTGGACATCCTATGTATCCAACAGACAAGATGAAAAGGCAGTGCAGCTAAGCCACTTTGCTTGCAATCCAGAGTCTACAACTCAGGTGGTGGACAAAGTAGAAAGTGTATGGGAATTGTGGTGATGGAGAGGCTCCAGGCAGTGAGGGATGTCATCAGAATTAGTAACAGACTCATGGCAAGGTTGTGATAATGAGGAAAGTGCTTTAGACAGTAGTTGCAGGACCTACTAGATAAAGCAGGGCAAAATGAATTGGTGTTAATAATGGGTGATTTGAATGCACATATTGAAACAGGATATGAGGACTGCCTGAGTCCACATGGGTGGGGGAATAGGAATAAAGAAGGAGAGGCCATTCTAGACTTCTGTCTGGCAAATGGCTTCACAGCCAATGCATGGGTCAGAAAAAAAGACAGTCACAAGATCACATACAACAGTGGTCAACATGCAACTCAGGCAGACTTTCTCCTAATAAGGAAAGAAAAATCACTGGGCAGAATCAATGATTGCAAAGCCATTTGCAGTGCAGCCCACAGCATGACTGCAAGCAGTGATCACAGAAGGCTTTAAGCTCAGCAGTAAGCAGTGATCAGAGAAGGCTCTGCAGTTAATGGAATGCCAGGCAGAATACATGGAGGTTGACTGGAGAGAAAGCACAACAGTTCAAGGAATTACTCAGGGCTATAACACTTGAAGAAGAGGAAATAGGTGGAGTTGAAGAATAGCAGTGCCTCAAAACAGCATGTGTGAGGACTACAGAACAGCTGAGTAAGGTATGGAAATAAGATACTTAAGGAAAGCTGGTGGTAGAATGTAAAAGTCCAGGAAGTCATTAAAAGAAAGGAGAGCAGGGAAAAGGTGAGAGATAGAAAAGATGGACCAGGCTAGGAAAGAATACTGGTTGGCTAAAAGAAAGCTAAGAAAGGAGGTGCAATAGCAAAGAACAAGGCATCAAACGCACTCTATCTGTTTATGGAAAATGAGTCAGTAGATGGCACAGAGACACTGTATCAGGTTGCAAGACAAAGACAGAAAGATAAAGAAGATAGTCAGACTCCCTTCATAAGGTGGGATGCCAGCAACAACCTGCTCAGTAGTCCACAGGACTTCCAGCAGCTTTTAAATGAACTCCACAGAATCTGTACTATCTCAGACACAACCTACAATAAAGAAGAGGAGGGACCCAAGACCAGCACTAGGGAAAATGAAGTCAGGGAAAGCAGCAGGCTCAAATGAGGTCACAGCACATATGATTAAGATGCTGAGGGAGATAGGGAAGAAATGGCTTCTGGAGGTTCTCATAGCAATGTGGAGAGAACAATGTATCCTAGATGGCTGAAGAATAAGCATACTGTTGCCCATGTTCAAGAACAAAGGTAGCATTCACAACTGTTCAGGGGCACTGGAAGCTGTTAAAGACTGGGGGGATGGAGGGTGACAGGGGCACCTAGTGAACTAAAAAGGGTAATTTGTTTATAACTATTTGCTACCACAACATAGGTTCACTTGGAGGACATTTTAAGCTTAGCCAATTCCCATTTGGTGCTTGAATTAAGATTTTCTGATTGGCCTTATCTATCCCATGGCTGATAATTGTATATTAGCCCTAGTGAGAACAACTGTCATCATACCATAGATAATTTGAGAGGGTCATGTAATGGATGCAGCATTTAGGAACTGCCTCTATCCATTAGTGGCATGAGGGGAAATCCTGGAGTACATTTTCTATTACCCATCCTTAGATCCAAGTTGCATTTGAATATGGATGGATGAGCTTTGCTTTATTTTTATGGATAGTCTGTTCCGGAACAGTGGTAGCCTCTGTGATATATATTCATCTCTCCACAACATTCAGTTTAGATACCTAGACTGAGTATTTCTGATGCCATTTGACTTGCTGAAGTTCAGTAGGTCCATCTGTATTATGTTGGAGGATGCTTTATATGCCAGACATGCACCTCTAAGCACTCTGTAGGATACTGAGTATAGTAATAAATCTTTGAGGTGGTCCAAGCAAGACCTATTGTTTAGGACTTGTATCCTTTTAGTAAGGTATCTCTGAATGTATTCCAATTGTTGCATGGGGCTGGACAGATACATGCCAAATGGGCATTATACAAAATGATAGACATAATGAGAACTTTGTAAAGGGAGACAACAACATCTCTAGATCTAGTCACAATCAATTTGTTTATAAGCTGTGTAATATAGAATGGCTTCCTTATGACTCTGGGCACATGGTGGTCAAAAGTTTGGTCACTGTACACACAAGTTCCCAAATGCCAAACAATTGGATCAGTTCTCAGAGGGCATTGTCATGATTTTGACACCAGTTATTATTTGGGACAAACCTTCCTGCATGATGGTTAAGTCATTTGGGGAGTCAATAAATTCTCCTAGCTTGCAGTCATCTCAAACTTAGCTGGCCAAAGCTCTTTGGTATTTCCTTTTACTTTTGAGATGTATATGCCAAACAGAAAAAGTCTCAGCACCAAACCCTGGGGGATTCCATTGGTGACTGGCCTCTTCCCCTGTTTTGATCTCCTGCATCCTGTGAGCCAAGTTGGCAATGCAGCTGGTGATCGATGTGAGTGTTTGCTCCTACATTATTCATCTTTTGTACTACACCTGAGTAGGGGATTGTGTCAAAAGACTTGGCCAGGTCAAGGTAATGTGGTGTGAACTGTTTTACCTTCATCCATTGTTTTGGTAATAAGAGTAAAGCTTAAAATTTGCCCATGATTTTGAGCTTTTCACACTTTTCTCTGGGCTGTTTTCCACCACATTTTTAGGGCCATGCATACATGTATGCATTCCTTGATTCACCTTCCTGATTGTATTAAATTATATTCCTTGCATAATACAGCACACTTTTTAGACTTAAGTTAACACATTTTAAATTTGTTTAAACATTTTTCCAGTAGGCAATGAAACAAAATACATTAACTAATAATGACAAAACTGCCCTATTCAGAATATTTCCATCATAAAGGTCTACTTTCACATACAATTGTATTTTAAATTTATTGTTTGAACATTTTTCCAGTAGGCAATGAAGAAAAATGCATGCACCAATAATGACAAAACTGCCCTATTCAGAACATTTCCATGATAACAGTCTACTTCCACACACAATTGCATTTTAAATTTATTGTTGGAACATTTTTCCAGTAGGCAATGAAGCAAAATATATGCACCAATAATAGCAAAACTGCCCTATTCAGAACATTTCCATGTTGCACAGCTTCTTGAACTTATTTTCAATTGGGGGGGGGCAAAAGACCAAAAACCAGGGACACATTTTAAACACAGCGTGTATAATTTTGGAAAGTGCATGCATAAAATGCTATGTTACCCACATGCATTTCACTGGTAAGTCTTGAACCCAGAATCATGTGCACTACAGTCAGAGCAAGATACCACTAAGTTAAACCAGCAGTTTCTTAAAAGACAGGAAGACCAACTTAAATGGCTATCATATAATTTAATGAATTCAGTTCTTACTTCTCACCATAGCTCTCAACCTCTTAGCACAAAAATACAGAACAAAGCCAATAATGGGAGAATACAGCCCCAAAATAGGGACACATTTCAAATACTGATTTTATAACCTTAGAAAATTGCTAGAATAAAAGGTTTTGTTTTACCAGAGGAACAGAACAAATATGTGAGGCATAAATTAACAAGTGATGGTGGATAGGGACTTTAGGCTCTCTTTACCTGTAACCAAGGTACAGGGTTTGAGCCTGAGCACCTCTAGCTACCAGATGTATCCTGCTGGGGGCACACACACACACACACACACACACACACACACACACACACACACACACACACACACACACACACACACACACTGTTCTGCAATACAGTTCAGCAGCAGTGTACTCACTCTAATATCTGCTTCTGTCCGTAGTGCCATCCCGCTCCACTCTGCAATTACATCCTACAGTCCAGAGCACTGGCAATTCTGGCAGCAGCTTGGTTAACTATAAATCCTCCTGACAGCAGCTTTGAATAAATCTATTTGTTCCTGCTTGCAAAACTCGGCTGGAAATACATGCGCTGACGTGATGTCATCGTGGCAGTTAGGTGTGCAGAAAATGAAAGGGACAAAGGTATGACCTAAAAGTGGGGGGGTTTCCCCACCCCCCTCGCTCTATGGTTCTGGTGCCCATGCAACTGCTAACTGTGGGTAGTACAGAGATATCAAACTGCTGTCACATTGCATGAAGTTCTGGAGACCATGACCAATAAATGAATATGTAAAGCGATAATAAGATGGGAGATGAGCAATTTCAATTCATATCAGGATGCAGCACAAATGACCCGAGGTTTGCAGTGAAACAGATAGTAGAGAAGAAGAAGAAGAGATGAGGAAAGAGTCCAACTGGGCATTCCTAGACTGGGAGAAAACATATGACAATGTCACACGAACGTTGATCTGGGCAGTCCTGTCCCGATTTGTAGTACCAGAAACACAGGTAGAATTACTGAAAGCTATGTAAAAGGACCTATTGGCTAAAGTATGAACAGTTGTTTGGTCTCACAGAGGAGTGCCCAGTGGGAGTGGGTGTGCATCAGGGTACAACTCTGAGCCCATTGCTGTTCATACTGGTGATGGACTACATTTAGCAAACAAGTCAGAGGAGACACATCAACAGAGTTGCTATATGCAGATGATGTGGTATTACAGGCAGACTCTGAGCATAAACCTCAGCAAAGGGTATGGGAATGGAATGCAAACCTGAAGGAACACCGAATGAAACAGAGTACAGATAAGACAGTTGTAACAGTAGCAAATGGGAGAAAACAGAAGAAGCTGAGAAATGAGATAGAAGGAAACAAGTTAACTGCTTCAAATATCTGAGAGGGGTGATTGAGGAGAAGGGAAGTATAAATGAAGAGGTCAAAGTTAGAATCAGAGGGGATTCAGCCAACTGGCACAGAATGTCAGGTGTAGTATATAACAGAAGAATGCCAAAGATGCTGAAAAGTAAGGTGTACAAAACAGTGGTGTGACCCATAGTAATGTATTTATCAGAAACATGGGCAGTAAAGGCAGAGCAGCTGAGGGAGCTAGATGTAATGGAGATGAAGTGCCTAAGATGGATGGTAAAATACACACTGTGGGATAGATAAAGAAATGACAATATAAGACCAAAAGCCAAAGTCACTCCTATTGCCGAAAAGGTCCAGGAGGACAGAATACTGTGGTTCAGACACATGTGCAGAAAAGCAGAAGACAATCTGGTGAAAAAGATTTGGGACAGACAGGAAAAAGGCAAGAGAAACATCCAGCAAAGAGGTGGCTGGATTGTGTGAGAGAAGACCTACAACAGTCAGGCATGAGTGTCAAAGAAGACAGGAGAATAGCATTTAAAAAGAGAGATGGCGAAAGCTGGTATGACACCCTAACCTCATCTTTAAATTGGGGGAAAGGAGATGATGATGATGATGGTTAATATCTTGCACATCACAAAAATTATTCAAATCCTTCAATGGATTATTGTGACCAGACATTCCTTTTTGAACTCTAACCATACCTCTCATATCTCCCTATTTTTGCAGAATGTCCCAGATTTTATTCTATTTATCCTGTCCCGCATAACATTTTTGATTATCTGGTAAATCACTTGTGATTATAGTCAGTACTGCCAGTCATTAAAGTTTTATACTTATTATTGTTCAAAATGATGCTAAATATGGTGGTATGTCAGGTTTTAAGTGAGTCAGAGTAATATTTAAAAGTTGCTCCTGATTTTAGTCCCCCTTTCCCATTATTCTTGGTTTTGTCTAGAATTGTCAACCAAATAAATTGAGAGGTATGGTGCTACCACAAAACATTCAAATCTAAATTATTTATTTTTGTGTTATTTTAGTAAACCAGAAATAGAGTATTAGGCAGTTTGTGTTGCTGTATTTACTTGGTACAGTGCTTGTCTTTATCAGTGTTGTGTTCCTTAGAGGGGGCTGGAAAGCTATGATGAATTTTCAGCCTCTGTAGCTTGCACCAAAGACAGGTGAGCTACCTGTTGCACCACTGACACTGAAATTGGGACATGTGTTAGCCTTGTCTGCAGCCCAATTGATGTCATGGAGTATGTACTACAAGGTATACTAAGGTATGTTTGGCTGTAAGTATATTTCCTACATGGACTTTTCTGTGACCTACTGGGGACACAGCGGGTGTATACCAGGCATCTGACTAGAGAATATTTAATTAGTTTCTTGGTGCCATGCTTCAGCATGTGGGGAAACATGTATGATTCCCACATAACCATGCAGACAATGCCAACACCATGTCAGATTTCTATGATATAATCCATTTCCATGAGATACTGACTGTACTCACATTAAAATAAAGGCCCTACCTGGTGAACTGTGAACATGAGCAGGTACATGAATCACAAAGGATATCACTCTATCAGCTGCCAGGTTGTCTGTAATACCAGGGTTATTTACAGTGTATGTACAGGCCACCCAAGCGGTCATCACTATTCCCACATATGTCACACATGTGATCTGTACCAACAGTTTGCAAGGGGGGACTTCCTAAATCGCCATCTTTTTGGTAATGCCAGACATGCCCTGGAACCCCAGATCATGACACCTATATGAAATCCACAAAATCAAAGAGATCACAGGCACAACAGTGCCTAGTCACAAACAAGGAACATTATTAAGAATTATCATAGACTTCACTCAGAACACAATGGTCAGACCTCTCCTGTTTGATTGTGTGCATCTTTTTGCTTCTTGTATTCAGCTAAAAGCAAGTGCTAATGGAAATAATAAACAGCTGATAACTGCAAATGCAAGAAAGAATTACATTTCATTCATACTTTTCATAATTTTCTGTTGTTTCTTCAATCATATTGGCTTAAAACTCTATTGCCTACACAATGAATTAATAAATTAGTCTACACCTTCATCTCTTTAGAATAATAATAATATAAATATTTAACTTACCTTTTCCTCATCTTATACCCATTTTTTGTTGCTTACCATTAGTTATACCCTCAGCTTGCTTCTTTTTTTCTCCTATCTTTCCTATACTCCCATTTCCACCCTTAACTCTGGTCAGAATAGATAAAACACACCTCACATATGCCCATCTAGGACTTCCAAATCACTTATCTTTTGTGACTGTATTGTGCACAGCAGGCCATAAAGAGAACCACTGGTGCTCATGTACAGCTGCAGAGCTTTATGCTCAATGCTCATCATATACCAAAGAGCTAAGTTGCCATGATCCATCTGTCCAACTAAGTACAACAACTATCATGCACTATGTATGTTGGCCTTGGCTGACACTGACCATGCACAAGAGCTGGGCATTTGGCATCGGCTGGCACATACAACATAGTGTACAGCTGTCAGGACTTGAGGACTTCCCCTTGCAAAGTATTCCAATGCCAGCAATGTTTGTGGATTGTGGATAACGCCCCAAAGGTGGTGCCCTGAGGAGTCATCATTGATTCCCTTATTCTTTAATTCTGCAAGTGTGTGACGCCCATCTTCTGCGTGTTTCCCCCGAAGACTTTTTGTCCTCTTGATATTGTATCTCAGCCTGTAAATGGAGTGGTTTGCACATTGCAAGTGAGGAAGGTGTTGGTCTCAGTTCCCTTGAAGTCCACATGCTTTGCTCTCTCTCATTCTACATACTCTATGTATTTCCATGAAGCCTTGATTTTGTATTACTGTTGCTGCTGTAGCACAGCCTGTAAGTTAAGTATTTTGCATGCTACAAGTGAGGAAGCTTGTGGGTTTAAGTCCACTTGGAATTATATGTTGTTCCCTCCCCTTCATTCTGTAAATGTGACACCCAACTTTTTTGTGTTTCCCTGAACACCTTTGCCTTACTGCTGCAGTAGTTCAGCCTGTTAATGAAATGCTTTGCACAATTAAAGAGAAGAAGGTTGTGGGTTCATTCCCATAAGGGTTCTATATAGACCCATCATCATTGCAGAAGCATGCTTGTTTTTAGACATTTGCATTATAGTACAGATAAATTGATCAGACTCTGTTGATGTACCTACATTTTGTTGATGCATTTGTAACTCCCACTGCACACACCATTATGTGTTGTTTTATTTCTTTTTTATCTTTTATATTTGTGCCTAATGCTCCCTTCTCCATTGTCTTCCACATCCCTGACTGTGACATCTCTCTTCACTTTGATTGTGGCCCTAGTACCTATTCTATCCTCCTAGCTTAATCTTAATTTCCTTACTAGCTCCCACACGTTACCTTCTCTACATGTATGTATAACTGGGTCATAACATAGATCACCACATGTTCCCTGTAACACTATCATGTAGCTTCTTTCTCTAGCTGCAACTATGTGAGTAAGTTCATAGTGATCACCATCAGGACTTGTGCTTAAAAGACGAGACTTACTGCTGCTAGTTTTCCCTGCAGGTGCACTATGCTTCTACCTGGTCTTTCCGTAGATCCTCCTGTGACTGCAACCAGATTATTTAATGAACTGCTTGTCGGGCAAACTTGCCTGGCCACATTTATTGTTAATAAACATCATGGTTCATCATCCATGCACTGTAAACAGAGCAGTGCTGGCCCAGATCTTGGCCACAGTTTCTTTGAATCCCAGGGATAGTATATTATGTCATTTGCTCTCAACAACTGAATTTGTACTTGAAACACATCCTTTGATCATTTATGGACAGTTGTTTTTATGCATAATGTATCAAAACAAGTATGCACTTGTACTTTGTAAGGATATCATTGTGAAGCTTAAGGGTGGTATGATATTCAGATGTAATCTTTCTTTCAAACTACATTTCCATCAGGAGGTGTTCCTCCTGAAATTCCACTAAAAATGAGTAAAGCACAAGTGGATATTTACCTTTGAAAAGTATGCAAGTGCTCAAGTATTTCTCAGAATTCTGCTTTCTTCATTTCCTCCCATGGCCTCTTTTTAGACTATTCTAACACAATATACTCAGAGGCATCGATGTAGCCAGGAACATGATTATCATGTAAACCATGGTACATACATTTATTTTTAAAAATTATTATTATAACTGGATCAAGAGATCTAAGTGTGTTAGACTTAAATTTAAAGCAAGTATGGTAAATGTTTTGGCACCTTTGTTCTGATTCTTTACCTGGCATAAATATCACAAATTGTTCAATATTTGTGGGGATTAGATGAGGTGGCAGTGTAACCGTTTAAAAAAACACATGCATGCATGCCTGTGTACACACACACATGCACACACACACACACACACACACACACACACACACACACACACACACAAAATGCACACAAAGAATGTGAGAACGATTGCATACTTCATTCTTTAGATTCAAATACTCTTTTACAAGAGAAAACCTTCAAAATAAGTGGGAGGCAAGTTCGGAATAACTAGCCAGTGTAAGCAGAGTATACTTTCTAATCTAAAGTCTGTTACCCTATAAAGCTCAAAAGAGTCTATATTATATCATTGAATGCTTAAAAAAGTGAACGCTGATTGATCGACCTAATTTAAGCGAAAGCTTACAATCTCGAACTGTCAGATCAGCGATTTTTTTTCCCAGGGAAAAAATCGCTGATCCAAAACACATACACACAACACAAGCACACCAAACAAACAGAAATCCACACACATACACCTAAAATCTGATACCTAACCCTACACTAAACTATGCACACACCACTAACTACCCACTTACCTTAACCCAGACCCTAACCCTAAGGTCCGTCACTATCACACACTCACCTCACTTGCTCCCTAACCCTAACTCACTTAAATCCGCCCTAACCCTCATGTCCACTCAATCGCACACACACCTAACCCAAGCCCTAACCCTAACTCACCTAAATCACCCTAAGACTCACATCCACACAATCGCGCACTTACCTGAATCTGACCGGTAACTTTCCACCATAACACTGAAAATACCAAAGCAACCGAAACGGACAACCAAATTCTTTCCCTAGGAAAAAATTTGAGTTTCTGCTGCTTGATATTTTGCAGTTATGCGAAAATAAGTTTGATCAATCAGCGTTCGCTTTTTTAAGCATTCGAGGATATAATATAGACCCTTGAGTACCATACCAAGCTGAAATTAGGCAAAAAGATGAAAAGAGAGGCTAACTTGAAGTTAGCTCATAATACATTGTGCAAGGAACGTATATTACAAAGCAAATTACAAACACGTTGAATTATATAACAATAATGATGCAGCCTCAGTAATGCACAGCATAACATAACACAAAGAGAAATTGGATATAAGACTGCAATGACAACTACTTTGCTGGTACAGATTAAAAACTATTGAGATACCAGGTATATGGTTGCAATCAGACAGGCTTGAAGTAATGTACATTTCTCTGTCCTTGGTCTTTCAATTTTTTGTTTCCTTGTTTTTAAACTATGTAATAATATTCATTATGATTGCATTTAGTTTGTCTAGAAATTTTTAACTCCTACTCTTGTTTGGATAACAATATTCCTTGTCTAAGTCCTACCAGTCTGTAATCTGTAATCTCTTTATGTGGAGCTTTTCTCCCCGGGCCTCTACTGAAAATGGAAATATATCCAGCTAGACTAGCCCGGTTAACAAATGTAAAATAAATAAAATAAATAAATAAATAAATAATGCATATTGTGAAGGCTGCCAGCCTAGCTAGATAGAATTTTGTAAATAATTCTACGTTCTTGTAAATATTAATATGATCCACAGGCTTGTTTGAGAAATGTAAGAAAGCTGTGTTATGTTCTGAAGCTCCTAAAAATTTAACCACAGAGGACCTTGCTGGACGAAACCTGATAAGTAAAGGATTTTATGACTGTGTTTGATCTCAAGCTCGGAGACAGGATATCTGAGCTAGAAATTCTTTCTATTGTGTTAAGATATAATTACTAGGATTCACATGTAAAGTGTCTTTTATTGCTGTGGCTTCCTGGCAGGTACATAGGTTCATAGGTTCATAGATAGTAACTAGGCTATCTGCTCAAAGGCATTTATAAGCCTAGCCAGAATGTGCTGGCTTTCGCCACCCCCTTAGATTAGTTCCCTGTGCCTCTGTCCAGCAGAGCCACTGAAGTGATCCCCAGGGTAAACTTTCTGTTTCCCATCCACTCGTCAAGGTTTCTTTTGAAGAGTGTTAGCGAGGAGCTCTGCCTAATGTAGATTAGGATCTTATTCCAAAGCATGGGGAGTCCCTGGGACAGGAAAATATGCCCTTCAGGACATCCTATTTATTGTCGTGGTGAGGTTTAGATCCCTAGAGCATGTGGCTCAAGGGGATAAGGTTTTCTTTAGATGGAGCATGTCCATCAATTCTGGGTTGGACATGACCTTGTATGTTAGGCAGAGATCACCTCTGAGTAGGCGGTCTGTAACTGAGTAAAGCTGGAGTTTCTTCAGTTGAGCTGCATAGGGCATCTGTCTGTGGCCAGTGATCCTCTTGATGAGGTACTTCTGTGGTATTTCCAGCTGTTGCAGGTGTCTTGTAAGGTACATCCCACATGGGGCACTGTACTCTATGATGGGTCTGATGATTGATGCGTAGAGGTGCACAATGACCTCTTTTGATCTGGATGCGAACCCTTTTGTGATTAGGTGGGCCATGTAGAAGGATTTTCTAACTGCTTTGGCAATGTGATTATCAAAGGTGAGATTACTATCTACTTTGGTCCCCAGATCCCTTATTATGTCTTCCGTATTTAGGGGACTGCCACCTATGTGGTAGTTTGTGGGTACTTTGTTTTTTCCAAAGGGGATGACTATGCACTTTTTTGGCATTTAGCTTGAGGCCATGATTTTGACACCAGGTATCCGTCTCAGTGAGACCCTTTTGGAGGATGTCTGTGTCAGCCAGAGAGTCAATTATAGCCCCTAGTTTGCAGTTGTCTGTGAACTTGGTCAGCCATAGCCCTCCTGATCTTGCCTGTACCTCTGAGAAGTATATGCCGAACAAGAGGGGTCCTAGGACTGAGCCCTGGGGAACGCCACTTGTAACCGGTTTAGAGTCAGACCTACCTCCCGCAACTCTCACCATGTGGGTTCTGTCCATGGGCCGGTTGGTAATCCATCTTGTGATGTAGGGGGTTTATGCTCAGGCTGGTGAGCTTGCCTATAATACCAGAATGGGGAATGGTGTCTAAGGCCTTACCGAGGTCTAAGTAGGCTGTGTGTACCACCTTTCCCTCATCTATAGTCTTGGTAACTGTCTCAAAGAAGTCCACCAGGTTTAGGAGACATGATCTGCCCTTAACAAAGCCAAAATGAGTAGGGTCCAGTGTTTGGAGGTTCTCAATGTCTCTGTTAATGAGTTCCATAATGATGCACTCCATAGCCTTGCAGACCAAGCTAGTCAGGCTTATAGGGCGATAGTTCCCGGGGTCTGTTGTGGCTCCACCTTTGTGGAGCAGAATAACCATTGCTGTGCACCACTCTATGGGTACATAGCCTGTGGAGAGGCTCAGTTTGAACAGTGTGTTTAGGTGAGGGGTTAGTTTGTCTTTGAGCTCATGTAGGATGCAGCTTTGGACACTGTCCGTTCCTATTGATGCTGTGTTTTTGGCTTTGGAGAGGGCTGTTTTAACCTGAGTGTCTGTGATTTCAGAGACTCTACATTCTTCTGGTATGGTTATGGGCCCTTTTGGGGGTGAGAGGAGGGTGAAGTTTGCACTGAACCTGTATGTCAGGATGTTGGTGATATCAGTCAGTTCAGTGTATTTTGTGCCATTCTGTACTAACTCCAAGCAGATCTGTGCATTGCCACTTAGATCCTTGACATAGCTAAAGAATGCCTTGTGGTTATCTTTGGAGTCCTTGGCAATTTTTCTTTCAAAGCTCACCTTGGATGATTTTATGAGGGATTGTAGTTTCTTGCTGATACTGATCAGGGATGTCTTCCCTTCTTGGGATTTTACTCTTTTCTGTCCTAGTTTCCTCCTTCTATTGTATAGCTTGTTTATGGCAGGAGTCCACCAGACTGGTTTCCTTTTCTTGGAGGAGTGAGTCATGGTTTTGCTTAGGCATTCTTGTAGGTGCCCATAGAATGCATTAGTAAAGGATTTTGCAGCTTGGACAGTGTTATCCTTCAGCATGGGGGCATTGAAACTTTCCACCTCGGTCTTAAGTAATGTGAAGTTTGCTTTTGAAATGGTTTTCACGGTGGTTTTCTTGTCTGGGGGTGGGGGCGGAATGTGGATATCCAAAGTGATTTGTTTATGGTCAGATCTAACCAGCGAGGGGTTGACCTCCGGTGTGGAACACTGATCGCCCATGTTGGTGATGACCGGTTCCAATATGTTATCAGCTCTGGTGGGAGTGTTGACCAGTTGAATCAGGGCATTTGATTTTATAAATTCTAGGAAATGTTGGGCAAGGGAGTTAGTACTTGAGTAGTTCTCCCAGTTAATGTTTGGGTAATTGAAATCACCCAATATTAGGGTGTTTGGTAGGATCTTTATGTTTCCCAGTGTTTCCAGAAATGCAGAATGGGGGTCCTGGGACATGGTGGGTGATCTGTAGCAAGCTACAATTTGAATTGCAGTTTTGCCCATTGTTAGTTGCACATGGATGATCTCTGAAGCATCATGCTGTGCCACCAACCTGGAGATGTGGGTATCCTTGATGAATATGGATATGCCCCCACCTTTTGTATTTTGGTTTGGGTTCTGTGGCCAAAATGTATGGTATTAGTTGTAGCCTGGTAGTGCTGGAGTGCTCTCTGGAGCCTTAAACCAGGTTTCTGTTACTGCACATATATCGATTTTCTCCATACTGAGGAGTGCCACGAGTGCATGCATTTTGAGGTTTTGACTTCTGGCATTGAGTAGCATTACCCTCAATTTTTTGCTACTTGTGATATTTACTGCGGTGGGCTTGTCTTTTGAGCCTTGCCTAAAAATGCACTATGGGGGTGGCAAGAGCCTTGGCCAGTATTCAAAAGCCTTAGGGTGACAGGTGCAAGCCATCTCTAGTGAAGCAGCATGGCTTGTCAAGCATGTCATCCCAGGCAGACAGACACTGGACCCCCTTTGAATGACACCAGAAACTTAGTCAATTGTTGAAATTGAGAATTTTTTTCTTTATTCCGTGGTATCATTCTTGGTGAAGGCAGGATGCTACTCAGGGTCAGGGTCATACCAGCCTGGGCTACGTGATCAGTGAGCTCTTCCATGTCTCTTTTCATGTAGTCCAGGGAGGTCCATCTCAGGTCGTTCATACCAACATGGACAATGCCAGAGTCATATTTGTACTTGTTCTGGAGTACAGATCTGTACAGATCAAAGAAATGTTAAATTTTGAGTTCTGTTAGCCTGGAAACTAAATCAGAGATGAGACAAGAATTATGTGATCTGAAATGACTCAGCAGTGCTGTATATTATCAATTTAAATACAGAAAGAAAGAAAGAATAGCATTTTGTATTTTCTTTTGAATCTGGCAACAACTCACCAGCACTTTGCCTTTGCTCTGTAAGTAAGATATTTATTTAGGTACAGTGATTTTTCTTAGAGCTAGATGGTAATATAGCCAGATTTGTCTAGCTGTTTTATATATTTATGTGAGACTATCCTATAATGTTGTTTTAAAGTATTTCATGTGATTTCTGAACTCTCAATTAACACTGTATTGAATTGATGAGTATTGCCTTGTGTTTTTATTATTTATTATTAAATATTGTTAAACCTTTCAACTGTGGCTGTTTTGTGTAGAAATATTTAAGCTCTTAGAGTACTTGCATGTATTTGGTGATATTGTACAAGCCACTCTAGAATAGCCTTAGCCCTGGGTCACACTTACTGTTTGGATAACAGTAACATTGCACAGTAGAACTAGATACCCTTTGGTAAGGGCCTTTATAGTAGCTGATGAGTAGTTGGTGGCAGAGGATTACTACCTTATAGCCTGGGTGGAAGGGGGCATAGCTAGTGGACCTGTGCCATCCTTTCCCAGAAGTGTGTGTCTGTTTGTATATAAACCAAATCTCAAAGTGTGTGCGTGTCAGCTACTTGGGCAGGGCATGAATCGCTGGTTGGACAGAGAGGGTACTGGAGGTTTTGGCCTGACTACTCGGCTGAGATCTGAACCATATAGCTGTGCCAGTGTGGACTCCTATTGGGGATCTGGAGAGAAAGCGAGAAACCAGCCCCAGACTGACTGTGATCTCTGTGTGCTCTTAAGGGAAATTGTACTTTACTGTGTGTGTACTTGTTATCCTCCCAATGTGGATGCCCCTCACTGGTGCTAATGGTGAGAATTGAGGCTTTTGATTACTGGGACAGTGCACGGGCATCACATATTAATTGTTTGGCAGTGGTGGGATATCCACATCAAATATTAATTGGTTGATATTGGTGAGTTAGTGACATCACATATTAATTGGCTTGTAGTCATGTGGATAGTGAATGCCTGTAGTTTGTGTACAGTGATCACTGAAGGTGTTTTTGTACTCTAAATCAGCCACACAGTAAACATTCAGAGGTTAGATTACAATTGTTTTATTTCTTTTGTTAGCTTAGTTAGTCAGGGCGAGCAGGCAAGCATGTCAGCAGAGGAGTAAGGCAAGCTGACTAGGAGCCAGTTGGCTGAAAGGTGCCAGGCAAAAGGACTGGGGCATGGACACCTGACTAAAGCAGACATGATTGCAGCTTTGGTCACCGCTACATCAGCAAATAGCAACCAGGAGGACGATCAGACTGGCTGTGGAGATGTACAACACTCAGAGAATGAACAGGTCAACCTTTCAAGAGAGGACTTAAAAATCCATCTGGAGCTAAAGAGACTTGAGTTGAAGGCCATGCATTTGGAAATAGAAGCAGCAGAGGGACTGAGGCATCTAGACAGTGAAGAAAATGAAAAACTGTAATGTCTGCAGGCTGAGGAGAAGGATAGGCAGAGGCAGCATGAAAAGGAGATGCTGACTCTTTGCCAGGGTCATGGAGGTAATGAGGAAGGGAGTAACTGAACCCCAGAAGCATAAAAGATCAGTAAATTTCTTCCACAGTTTATAGAGGGGATACTTTTGATAGTTTCATTCATATGTTTGAGAGGGTATGTAAACAGTATGATGTTGACCAAAGGATCTGGGTACTGTTCCAGACCCCCTTACTCCATGGTAAAGCTGTAAATGTACTTCCCAAACTGTCTGACAATGATTTTTTAAAAATATACTGCTGTAAAGAATTGTTTGCTAGAATTGTTTAAGCTAAAACCTTAAGCTTATAGGAAAAAGTTTTGTGAGCATAGACGCAAGGCAGATGAAATTGTGTGTGAATATATTGCTGAACTAAGCACTTATTTTCATAGGCAGGTAAGTGTATTTCAGGTTACCACTTTTGAAAGACTGGCAGATATTTTGGTGAGGGAACAAGCCCTTAGCACATTGCCTGAGGACATGAGGATCTGGTTAGCTGATAGACAATGCTCTACTGTAGATGAGTTGGGAAAGAAGGGAGACCTATACCTAATTAGCAGGACATGACTGCACAGGAAAAGGACCCCCAGTGCTGCTAATGGGTCTAATGGAACCCATGGTGGGAAGCCCAGATTGCCCCAACAGAATCTGCCAGTAGCAGGGGAAGCCACTTGTCCAGGTATATATCCAGGACCTAGGGTTAAACGTTTTAAATCTAACCAGTGGGGCCTTGTGGCATATAGATGTCCATGGAAGCAAGGTGGGGAACAAAAGGTGGGAGAGGCAGTAAGTGGGAATGACAAAATGTCAACAGTAGGTTTTCTTGAGACAACAAGGGTACCAAACTACCACAAGAAGTTATATCCTATCATAGTGAATGGCAAAGAGACCATTGCTAAGAGAGACACAGCCTCTGACATAACCATTTTGAAGCCAGCAATGGTTACAGAGGAGTACTACTTGCCTGGGCAGTCTACGCCAGTCAGAGCTTTAGGAGGGATCCCATTCCAAATACCTTTGGCTAGGGTTCACCTTGATGGGGAGGGTGGAAAAGGAAGCCAGAAAGTTGGTGTGCTTAAGGATATCCATACAGATGTCCTGATAGGGAAGAATTTTGATAATGCAGTATCATGTGTTAATGCAGTTACACACAGTCAGGCTTGGAGACAAACATGTGGGTCTGGTAGCCTGGGGGTGACCCAGAAAGACTGCACACTTGCAGCCAGGACTGGTGAGGTGATTACTTCAGGCAGGGGGCTACCCTGTAGTAGTGAGACTGAAGGTGAGTCACAGCTGCTTGTGGGTACTGATGTTCACTTGGACAGAGTGACTACAAAGGTAGTGGTGAGTAGTAATACCCAGGCTGACAGTGAGACACCACTGTCAGAGGATACCAGACTTCCTGTGGAAGGGGAGCTTGGAAGAATTGCAAAGAGAGAGCTGAGACATGCTGAGCTCTCAGACCCTACATTACAAGGCCTGAGGCAGGTAGCTAGTGAGGCACCTGATTCTCAAGGGAAAGGAGAATCTGTATACTGGGACAAATAGTTACTCTATAGAGAGTGAACCCCTGAGGGAGGGCTAGAGGGTGAGAGAATATAGCAGTTGGTAGTGTCTACAACATACTGACTGGCACTTCTAGCCATAGCCCATGATATTCCCTTTGCAGGTCATATGGGCATAAAACATACAAAGAGACATATTATGCAGAACTTTTATTGGCCTTGGATTTCCAGAGATGTAACAGGGAACCACAGGACCTGTAATCAGTGCCAAAATATAGGCAATGCAAGAGACAAGGTGAAAGCTCCTATGATGCCTTTGCCTGTGATTGAGGAGCCATTTCAGAGGGTAGCTATGGATATTATGGGGCCTCGGAGTACCCCATGTTCCACAGAGAAAAAGTATATCCTATTGGTAGTAGATTATGTTACAAGATACCCTGAGGCAGTGGCTTTGTCCTTCATTGAGGCAGAAAAGATGGCAAATACTTTGTTAGGGATTTTCAGCAGGGTAGGTTTCCCAAAAGAAATACTTACTGACAGAGGTGCTAATTTCATGTCAAACCTGCTGACTTGTCTGTGGAAGTACTGTGGGGTGAACCACCTAAAGACCACCCCCTACCATCCCCAGACTAATGGTCTTATTGAGAGGTTAAACTTTATGCTCAAGTCCATGCTACCAGCATTTGCCGACCAGTTTAAGAGGGAGTGGGAGAAATATTTGTCCCATCTGTTGTTTGCTTACAGAGAGGTTCCCCAGGAATCCACAGGTTGTTCACCCTTTGAGTTGTTGTATGGGCATATGGTGAGGGGGCCTCTAGACTTAATTTGTGATGAGTGGGTGGGTGAATGTGAATCTCACAAGGAGTCTGTTGTGGCATATGTCGTAAACCTCAGGACAAGGCTCAGGAAACTCATGGGCTTGGCCTGGGAGAACCTGGCAGAAGCCCAACAGCAGAAAAAGGTCTAGTATGACAGAAATGCCCAAGCTAGAGAGTATGCTGTAGGGCAGCAGGTAATGGTTCTCATTCCTGTCAGACATAATAAGCTGAAGGCCGCTTGGGAGGGACCCTAGAGGGTGGTAAGGAAGGTCAGTGATGTTAACGACATGGTGGAACTGCTAGGCAGGAGCACAAATTGTACCATATCAACATGATGAAACCTTGCCATGACAGAGAGGCCCTTGTGCTGAGTATTTGCAGTGAATTGTATGAAGACTCTGAGGAAGATCTGGTGACTGATCTCAGTGAGGCTCAGACTGACAACTCAGTGGAAGGGGTAGCAATGTCCCAGCAGCTATCTCCTACCCAGGTTTGAGAAATCTGAGCAGTGTTACAGGAATTTGGGGACATGTTCACCGGGAAACCAAGATGCACCCACCTGGTGTACCACCAGGTGGATACAGGACCCCAAAGGCCTATTAGACAGCCTGAGAGAGTCAAACAGACTCTGAGGGAGAAGATACAGGAATGCTGGAACTAGAGGTAATTCAAGAGTCCAACAGCTTCTGGGCCTCCCTAGTGGTGCTGGTGCAAAGAAGGATGGCAGCACCAGGTTCTGTGTGGAGTACAGGAAATTAGATAGTCACAGTCAGATGCTTACCCCATGCCTAGGACAGATGAAGCCCTAGAGCAGCTGGGTGGGGTTAAGTATCTTACCACCATTGATCTTACCAGGGTTTACTGAATGGTGACCCTGACTCCCAGTGCTAGAGCAAGGTCAGCCTTTGTGACTCCTTTTGGCTTGTATGAGTTCACAAAGATGCCCTTTGGGATGAAAAATGCCTGAGCGACTTTCTAGAGGCAGGAACAGGAGGGTTTGGTCTTGCTTACTTGGATGATATTGCCATCTGCAGCCATCCATGGCAAGGGCACCTTCAGCATGTCAGGGAGGTGCTGGGCAGACTACAGAGGGCAGGGTTGACCATTAAGCCCAGCAAATGCCAGGTGGATATGGCAGAGGTCTCCTTCCTGGGACATAGAGTGGACAGTGGTAAGATCAGGCCAGAACCTGCCAAAGTAAAAGCCATTCAGGCATGGCCTGCACCTGTTACCAAAAATCAGGTGATGGCATTCTTAGGGACAGCAGGGTACTACAAAAAGTTTGTCCCCGTTATAGTTCCATAGCTGCCCCCTCACAGACTTCACAAGGAAAACAAGCTAGATAAGGTAGTGTGGACCACAGCATGTGAGACGAGATACCAGAAGCTTGAAGAAGCTTTGGGAGGACCCCCTGTGTAAGCCAGTCCAGATTACAGCAAAGAATTTGTTGTGCAGGCGGATACTTCGAACCATGGGGTGGGAGCTGTAATTAGCCAGATTTCTTCAGAGGGAGAACAGCACCCAGTGGTTTATCTCAGTCATAGGCTCCAACCCAGGGAGGAATGCTATGCAGTTGTAGAAAAGGAATATCTAGCCATAGTGTGGGCACTGCCGAAACTTCAGCATTATCTGAATGGAAGAAAATTTACTGTAGTTACAGATCACAATCCACTAACATGGTTAAATTGAGCCAGCCAGCAAAATGCCAAGTTGCTAAGGTGGAGCCTAGGGTTGCAAGCATATGATATGTCAGTGCAGCACCACAGTGGGATTAGCAATGCCAACATAGATGGGCTCTCAAGACAGAGAGTGGGGTAAGGTATACCCAGATAGACCTAACCCTCTCACGCAATGTTTCTAAAGGATCAGTTGAAAAACTAGCTTGAGTTCTCTGGGGGAGGGGGTGATTATGAAGGCTACCAGCCTAGCTAGATAGAATTTTGTAAATAATTCTATGCCCTTGTAAATATTAATGTGATCCACACACTTGTTTGACAAATGTAAGAAAACTGTGTATGCTCTGAAGGTTCCAAAAATGTAACAACTGTGCACCCGGCTGGAAGAAATCTGGTAAGTAAAGGATTTTATGACTGTGTTTCATCTCAAGCATGGAGACAGGATGTCTGAGCTAACAATTCTTTCTATTGTGCTAAGACAGTGATAATTACTAGGTTTCACATGTGGAGTGTCATTTACTGATGTGGCTCCTGGCAGGTGCATATCAAAGAAATGTTAAATTTTGAGTTCTGTTAGCCTGGGAACTAAATCAGAGAAGAGACAAGAATGATATATTTATTTTATTTATTTTATTTTACATTTGTTAACCGGGCTAGTCTGGCTGGATACATGTCCATTTTCAGCAGAGGCCCGAGGAGAAAAGCTCCACTAATAGACTACGACAATACATGAAGACTACTTAACTAAGTAGATCAAACTTTTTAACAGAGAAAAAAACACAAACAAATCAAAATGTCCCAACAGAATACAGATTGTCTTAACTAACTTAAGTAGGTTACAGTAAGATTAAGATCAAAGTTCACGTTATGTGGTTGAGGAGATAAATTCAGGCACAAGAAAATACAGTTGAGTAAAGGATATCTGAAGTTAATCATTGATCAGAGGTAGAGGAGAGTGATGGAGAAAAGTTGGTAGTAAAAAAGTGGAAAAGAAGGTGGGTAGAGTATGTTTAGATAGGGTAATGGTATTTAATCAAGTTAACTGTTAAGAAAGTAAAGTTAAACAGGAGAGTGAGGTATAATCTGAAATGACTCAACAGTGCTGTGTATTATTTATTTATTTATTTTATTTTATTTTACATTTGTTGACCGTGCTAGTCTAGCTGGATACATGTCATTTTCAGTAGAGGCCCGGGGAGTTTAGCCCCAGGGTTTAAGATGAATTTACATTAAAGAAATAACATGAAAGTAAAGAGTACAAAGAGTACAAACAAAAAAATAAAAAGCATTATAACTACAGACATAGTTATAAAGTGTGAAAATACAATAGTTGTAACATAACTGTTAACAATATTGTGCCAAGGATAATGTTACAAGTGACATTTTGAAAAAATACTACCAAAATGTACAATTGTGTTTTTTTTTTTTTTTTGAAATAGTAGGAAGGGGAAATATGACAGTGAATGTAAATAAGAGGTAGGTTATAGGTTATAAGATGTAGGTTTTAGTCAGGTGGCAAGAGCTAGTGTTAGTCAGGATTAGTACAGGGGCACAGCCATTGTGATTTGAGGTGGAGTTTAATTCTCTTTTTGAAGAGAGATTTTGAGGGAATAGTGGAAAGTATCAATTTAAGGACAGAAAGAAAGAATAGCATTTTGTATTTTGTTCTGAAGCTGACAAAAACTCATTAGCACTTTGCCTTGGAAATAAAAAAAATGCCAGCAGGCTACACTTCTGACACTGCTACCTCCCAAAACATTGCATCTCATGGAAAGAGGCAAATAAAATGCATACATTTTTACTTATGAGGCTTCATATTTTTAGTCTTCATTTATAATTATGCACTTTGTCTGAAAAATAAAGTAGCATTTCAGCAACTAAACTTCTTTCCTTTTTGATATATATAATTCAAGTTATTTTATGTTTTTAATTTCTGGTGTAACACTAAGAGAAACTGTAACATTTTTCTTTAATTGCCGAAGAGAGGCCATAGACAATTGGATGTGTCTTGATCGTTTCTAAATGATTGGTAAATAAACATTGTTAGAAAGAGGTAAATGTACTTATTTTCTTCATTTTCATGAGTAAAGCATTTTAAGGTAAATTAAATTATATTTATCAGCCTTCTGTTCTTGTTTACCTTTTAATTCATCACATGTTTTTGATTGGCTTAGAAAGCAAGGATAAAACTTTTTGAGGTTATGGCATCCGACCTCCTGTTATCTCCTCTACAAGCTCTGCCAGTTCCTTATAGGTGACAAAAGTGTCATCTCCACTTACACTGCTACTGGTGGGTACCAATGTATCACCCTGCAGTGCAGGGTTACCTGGTGCACATGGTGCAAGTGGGGCAGGAGGTGTGGAGGTGTAACTCTGACTAAGTTCCAGATGTGCTGGGTGCCTTTGGTGGTGCTGGTAGAGCTGTTGCTGCCATGTGTGTGTGTGTGTGTGTGTGTGTGTGTGTGTGTGTGTGTGTGTGTGTGTGTGTGTGTGTGTGTGTGTGTGTGTGTGTGTGTGTGTATCGGGGGAGTGACAGGTCATGTTTTTGTGGTTAGTGCTGGTCACTGTTCTGTTGCATATAATAGTAATAGAAATGGAAAGAAAAAATGTATGAAATAGAAAGGATAGCAACAAAGAAAGTTGGGGAAGTGAGACACAAAAACAATTGTAATTACAGTGAAACAAAATAAACTTTTAATACTAAGACTTACACAGGTATATTGTCAGACTGTTTGTCTGAGTCCTATATTTGAGGAGTGGTGGAACTAGGCCAAAAGCCATCCTCACATGCTGTCTGACATAAGATCATACTAGTTGCAGAGACCATTTATCAGGAAAGCACATCTCTGCTTGTGGTCAGTGATTCTATTTCAGTTCTAAAAAGAATAAGACTGTATATATACACAAGAAACATACTGGTCACGTAACAAATATATCAAGCAATTGTGACAAACAAGGGACAGATACTTATACTGTATATTGTGAAAGGCCCATTCATATTTAGGGGATGACACATAAATATACCCTGACATAACAACATAATTTTTTTCTGGAGGTGGGGAATGATCTCACAGCTATCCTAAAAATCTCAGTGTGCATATACTTAACATGATGAGACACTTGTCCTCCTATACATGCAAAAGCACAATTCTAACATTGCACAGTCATGCTAATTCCATTAAGGCATGCCAGCAGTGGTGGCTGGTGACTTCAAATCAAAGGGGGGCTGCAGGAGATAGCCAAATGGGTGGGGTCAATGGGAAGTGGGTGCAGACAAGTAGAAAGGAGAGGAGCTATGCTCAAAACCACAAAAACTAAACTTTAATTAAATATGCTGCCCTGGGTGCCAAACCCTCATTATGAGAGTCCAATCAAGACAAATGAAGTATAAAAGAATAAAAATATTTCAATGCATTGGCAGCTTGACAGCTTACTTAATATCTAGATGGAAACATAAAGGTTGAGAGGCATGAAAAAATAAATTACTTTTGAAATACATTACTGGAATGCCAGTCAAAATCAAGTATAAGAAAAACACGCGGCACTCAACTCAAACCGCTTCTTCTTGCACTGCAGTTCTAATTATAATTTATATTCAGCTTTATTAAAGAACCAAGTAACGTGCTGAAAGTAGCAATCTCTGTGATGCCCTCACTTGTAAAAATGTTCATAATGAGGGTTTGGCACCCAGGGCAGCATATTTAATTAAAGTTTAGTTTTTGTGGTTTTGAGCATAGCTCCACTCCTTTCTATTTGATTTGAACTATCAAATTATAGGCCCATAGCTATAATGTCTCCATTAGCCAAAATTATGGAAAAGTGCATACACAAACAACTAATCTACTATCTTACCCAGAACAACCTGCTAACCAGCTCACAACATGGCTTCAGACCCCATCATAGCACTACCACTGCCCTTCTCTCTTTTACTGATTCTATTAACCATAACAGGAATGAGAAAAGAATATCATCAGCTCTCTTTCTGGACCTATCAAAGGCCTTTGATATGGTGAACAACCAACTACTTCATAACACCCTAAAAAACCTCTACTTAGATAACCAATCTCTGGCCTGGTTTCATGCCTATCTCTCTGTTAGGCAACAAGCGGTACTCTGGCAGAATAAGCTTTCTAGCCTCCTACCCAACACCATAGGAGTTCCCCAAGGTTCCATACTGGGACCTCTTCTCTTTTCAATCTTTATAAATGACCTCTACAAAGCGATCCCAGACGCCATCTGTATTCAATATGCGGACGACTCGACATTAGTCTGTTCGGATCCATCTCTTGCCAACCTATTAACTAAAACACAATCCTGTTTTACTGCAGTTGAGACTTGGCTATTGGGATGGCAACTGATTCTAAATCCAAAGAAAACCAAATTGGTTCTCTTCCACCCCTTTAAAAGTCCATACCCACAACATTTACTATACATTCCAAAAATGGAACTACTGTCTCCCCAGATTCCTATACTAAACTATTAGGGGTTTCCATTGATAATAAACTTAGATTTGATATACATATCAATCAGACTATTAAAACTGTTAACAAGAAAATCGGGTCACTTTATCGCTAAAATCCTTCCTCACTCCATGTGCAAAATGGCCATTGCCCGCTCTCATCTTCTTTCTAACCTCCTGTATGCCTCCCCATTCTTACGAATCTTAATATAACCTTAATAAACTATCATCCTGTTATAATCATATTGCCAGATTTGTAACCGGGATGCCTTATAGAACTCATCACTGTAACAACCTACAAAACTTGGGGTGGATCGAATTCCCTAACCTTCTCCAGCAAAGCCAACTAATTCTGGCTTTTAAAATTCTGAAACAACCTGATAAAACTCCTGCACTGATAAAGTTAATTAAACCGTACAATAATCTCAATAGTTTACGCTCCTCAAATAAGCTACTTGCTCAAACTATCAAGTCCAATAACGCAGGGGGTGATGCACTGTTTGCCAATGCCATTGGACCTCCCCCCCAGTCTCACCATCATTTCCTCCCTAAACCTATTCAAAAAAAGACTAATTCACCATCTCAAATCACATTGGCTCTGCCAATGTGCAAGTCCAGATTAACTCTCCCTTAGTTAGTGAGCTCTTCCTTCTCAGGTCTAACCTTTTAAATCCCAGATGACCACTCTCTCTTTCTTCCCCTTTCTTCTTCCTCTTTCTTCCTCTTTCTTCCCTTTCTTTCTTTCTTCCCCTTCTATCCCCCCCTCCCCTTCCATTCTGGTCATAAGTTTTTCTTCTTCATGGTCAGACTAGAAAGAGAAAAAAGCATGTCGTATCCTGTGTCTGTTCTTTTTTTTTTTCCCCTCAATATCTAGGGTAGTCTATTTTTATATACTTTATTGTATTTTTATCTTTTTGTTTAAACTACCAAAGAGAATAAATTGTTTTTCTTTAATATGTATTTTTCCTACTGTTAATGTGGAGCTTTTCTCCCCGGGCCTCCGCTGAAAATGGACATGTATCCAGTCGGACCATCCCGGTCAACAAATGTAAAATAAAAATAAATAAATAAATAAATAAAATTCTTATCCAAATAAGACCTGCTGCCTGACAACTATCTACTTGTTTCATGGGGAAAACATGATCAAAGTAAAAAATGAAAAGCAAACAAGTGCAAGATACATTGCTTAAAGGATTACTGTACAGGTTATGGACCACACATGAATGGCATTCTGTTTAGTTTACGGGTAAAGCCCTCAGAGATCACTGGAAGTCCCCAACAAGTGTAATGAGCTTCTTAAAATAATGTAATCCTGCCCTTCAATACCCAAGGCTTATACATTATCTAGTTAAGTATTCTCTGCATGGTAACAACAGAAAGGCTTCAATGTTGGCAGGCTTATCAAAGCTTACTTGCATGTTATGATTTCAGACAAGCTTACCTGATGGTCATTAAAGCATTGCTACTTAAAACACAGAGCAACAGGCACTTTCTGAGTAATAAGCATAAATCAACAGTACAAAAATATGACAGAAACCAGGCCATTCTGCAAAATCAAGAACAGATGAAAAGACACTGTAGTACTCTACCTTGGATGGGGGGATACCCTGCACATTTACACTGCATAACTGCTCCTTGCCTTGCTTGGACACATCCAGAGTCACTACATGGGGGAGTGGGGTGCAACAAGTATGTCACAATTTGAAATGTCTATGGCTGACTGTGATGGCCCTGAAACATTTTTCATACCTCTCACCCTCAGAGCAAAGCCATACATAGAAGTGGGACAAAGGCCCAAAAATAAGGACAATTTTTAAATATTACTCTTATAAACTTAGAAAGATAATAGAATAGTAGGTCTTGCATTGATATGAATTTTCTGAAGGATATGAAATCTGAAACTCAAATGTCTGTCATTATTTTCTAACTTCAGTCTTTAATGATTTGACACTAATTTGCCAAAAAAACCAATTTTATGAAAAATTGATCAAAAATGTGATGCAAAAATATAAAATAGCCACACAATACAGATGGGAACCTGTCAAAGAAGGGACATTTTTTTAATAATAGTACTGCTAACTTGAGCAGCTGACAAAATAAAATAATCTACATGCATTTCTGAAATAAAAGTAATCTATAACACTGATTATTACAGTTATTTCTTAATTGTAAACCCTCCATGTTTTCTTCCAAAATTGCTTTTTTGCAGAGGGATTATTAGGGGAAGAGCAACATTTTGAGCCAAATTCGGGGACAGTTGAGAGGTTTGGCTATGCCTAATTCTATAAAGCAATTTATTTGCATGTACCTCTCAACCTGTTAATGCAAAAAATCTGGACAAGGCCAAATATATTGGGGGAACATATAAACAGTACTAAAAATTGCTCTTGTATAAACTGAGACAGTTGATAGAACAGGTCTTGCATGCATTTTTCTGAAGGTTATAAAGTCTGAAACTCAGTGTGTCATTATTTAGTGACTTAATTCCTAAATGAGAAAATCACAAATATTATGAGGAACAAACCAAAAATAAAAAGCAAAAATCTATTCATTCTGTGAAAATCTGGACAGTTGGGAGGTATAGTTCAGCGGGGGCTGTCTTTGAGTTTGCCGCCCTTCTCCCTCACAAAATCATGGTCGAATGGAGCCCTCCTCCCTGCAGCCATTCCAATGATCCATTACTTGGCTATTTCACTCCATTTATCATAAACACTAATGTGCATACTGCTTTACTTCTATGATAATTTGGATTTCATTTGAAAGTTTTATTTTGCATTTTACAGCACAAACACTAAGACATCTGCTAAAAAAGCAACGCAGTCTCACAATGAAAACAGGCTTGGCATTAAAAACTTCTCTGCCCTTGAAACTCACATTCAATGAAACAGCATTGAAACCCACATTCAAAGAAAATACATTTTGCCAGTGGCAGATAAAGATTAACTTTGGGCTGTTTTCAAATCATTGGCCCCTTGCACATGAAACATACATGTGCTCTTTGATACACCTTCCTGATTCTACTAAATTATATTCTTTGTACAATACAGTACAGTTGTTAGCATTTTAAATTTATTGTTTTGAACATTTTTCCAGTAAACAATGAAACAAAATGCATGCACCAATAACAAAACTACCCAATTCAGAACATTTCCATCATAAAAGTCTACTCAACCTTCTACAGTCCACCAGTATCAGTAAATATGCACAATCTCTAAAGTAGTAAAAGTCATCTAAATAATTCCACATTAAAGAAATCTGTAACAATGAAGAGGTTGCTGCTAGCAAACAACTTTATATGTCACTGTTTATTCATCTACAAATAAAGTGCCTGTTGCCCTTGAGGAATAAATTGCCTATGTTGCATGCATTAAAAAAAATGGTAAGCTAGTAATATAGCAATAGGGACTGTATGGCAAACTGAAAACAGGTTCAGGTTCATAGTTAGTACTCTAGGTATCTTTGCCAAAAAGGATTGCAGCATCCACCCACTTTACAAGACTTATATTTTAATATATTTATCATATTTATCCATTTTATAAATATATATTTTATCATATAGCCTCTCTTTTATTACTTAGTTAATAAAATGTCAATTTTATTACATTTTTTACATGATTTCTTACATGATGACCAATACTATTATAATTCATCATTATTTTTGTATAAAAAGCTATTTATACTGAGACTTTAATATTATTATTATATTGTCACTGGGTTAATATTTATATATAAATACTTACTATATTTATTATACTCATTAGATTTACATGCATATATTTCTTAATTCACATTTTAATTATATACTATGCTTAGTGCTTCTGGATATTCACTGGCATTTATTTATTCATCATTGCTGCTAATTCTTCTAGTCGTTGTTTATTTTTGATTGCTGCTATCTTTATTGCTGCTCTTTATTGCTGCTATTTTTTTTTTTTTTTTTTTTTTGCTGCTACTTTTTCTTTATTACTGTGACTTTCTACATTGCTGCTATTTCTTCTTATTGTTGATATTTTTACTGTACATTCTCTATTGCACATTTTTATTATACATTCATTATACATTTCTACAGTTGATAAATTTCAAAGTTGTTATTGATTTTAACTTATATATAATACATTGTTACTAACTGATTTATATATGCCTACATATTTTAAAAAGCTGGATATGTTACATCCTTTCTGGTTTTTATTAACCATGCAAAGTCCGTTATATTTGAATAATTATAGATAGAGTTACGGTTGCTTAATACCTCCTTTAATATACTTTTTGACACTTGCTTATTATTATTTGATGAAATAATTATAATGAAATATAATGAATGATACTATTACATATTATTATATAAAAACGATGCTTATTCTTGTTTTCTGTTTTATATTTGGCGTTGTTTGGTTTTACTGCTTTAAATGAATGAACACCATAAATAGGATAATTGATTGATTATTGTTTAATTAGATTAATTAATGGTTTTAGCAATTAACTTCATTGTATATATAAAGAATGCCTTTTACTGTGATGTTATATTCATCTGAAGAAGCGTGCAGTCTGTGGGCACGCGAAAGCGCTCATTTTTGGTCAATAAAGGTTCGTTTATACTCATCGTGGTGTTAACCTGCTCTTTTTACTACAAAAATTGTTTGGACTTTGGCTGCTGGTTAACTTTGGGAGAGAGGTTGGTTATTTTTCGTACCACTTTACAAGACAGTACAGTATCAGCATTGCATATATCTACTGTGGGAGTAGAACCCACAGCCTTCTGCATTAAAAGCAAGTACACTACCTGTTGTGCTATTAATGCAAGTAGACTTAAAATAAGCAGCACTAAAGTTTTGTTCCCCTGCAGCTCTCAGCTCCTTGTAAAATCTACTCGACACACAGTTGTATCTCTGAACTTTGCAGCACAAGAAATCTGGAAAAAGCCAAAATTTATTGGGGGGGGGGGCAAAAGCCCAAAAACCAGGGACACATTTTAAACATTGCTTGTATAATGTTGGAAAGTTGCTAGAATAAAATGCTGTGTTACCACCATACATTTCACTGCCACGTCTTTAACCCAGGGGACCCTGTGCAAAACAGTCAGAGAAACATACCAGTATGCCAAATCAGCAGTTTTGTAAAAGAGAGGAAGACAAACCTAAATGGCTACCATTTAGTGAATTCAGTTCTCAGCATAGCTGTCAACCTCTTGGCACAAAACACCTGAACAAAGCCAATAATGGGGAGAATACAGCCCCCAAACATATTCAGTGAATTCAGTTCTCATTATAGCTTTCAACCTCTTAGCAAAAAACATGTGGACAAAGCCAGTAATGGGGGGGGGGTACAGCCCCCAAACATTCAATGAATACAGTTCTCACCATAGATAACTCTCAACCTTAGCACAAAATACCTGGACAAAGCCAATAATGGGGGAATACAGTCCCAAAAATAGGGCAAATTTCAAATATCCATGTTATAAACTTAGACAACTGCTAGAACAATTTCACACAGAAGGCACCCCAAGAATCAAACCAGAGAACCTGTAGCTGTTAGGCAGCAATGCTACCAGTGCACCACTACACTACAGACTTTGCAAGGAAAAATGTAGATACAGAAACCACAGATTTTATGAGGAACAGAACAAATATGAGGCAAAAATCTGCAATTTTTTTTAGAAATGGTGGTGGAGAGGGAATTCAGGTCCTTGCAACCTGCATCCAAGGTACAGGGTTCAAGCCTGAGTATCTCTATCCACCACCATTTGTTCTCTTTAGCCACCAGTATATAGTAACTGGGGCATTACACACACACACACACACACACACACACACACACACACACACACACACACACACACACACACACCTGAATGAATCCAGCCAGCGACCACCTACATCTTGTATGTCTCAACAAACAAAGCGACCACCTACCTCCTGAATGAATCCAGCCAGCGACCAAACCTGCCTGTGAAACGGAGCAATCCAGCCTGTGCAATATGTCCCACGAGAGCAGCTCACCTCTCTCAGTCCTCATTGGGTCTTCCAGCTCACCTCTCTCCTCATTGGGTCTGCCTGCAGCAGAAGCAGTCCGGACCTCCTCTTCTGTGCGGTCGTCACTGCACTGATTCCTGGGTGCACTTGCAGCAATGATTGCTGGGTACCTATCTATCCAGACTGCTGATAAAGGCAGTCTGAAGTCTTCAAATGCCTCTGCGCATGCACAGAGGAGTCGGGACTCGTGCTTTTTTTTTTTTTTTCCCAGTTTTGTTTTTTAGTTTTAAAGATTTTTTTTGTGTTTTTCTAGGTGGGAGGGCTGCAGTCTGGCAGCCCAATATCATGAGCCGCCCCTGCATGCCAGTACAGACAGATGTGATACTGCTGTATAAACATTATACAGAATTATTTTTAATGGCTACAACTATCACTGCGCAAACAGACATATCTTTCACAACAGCAGGTATACTTGCCTCAGCAATCTCGTATACATTGTAGTCTGCTCTTATACATGCCCCTATTCCTTTCAGTCTCTGCAGGGAAATATGCTTGTTGTATGCTGGTAACCGGTGTTCAGTTCTTCTATAGCTAAACGTGATGCAGTAATCTAGAAAATATCATCAAACCTGAGGAGGTCTACCATCAAAACAAAGTGTATCAAGTATCAAGAGTTACAAAGTATATATGAATAAGTATAAATAAGTATAAACATAGTTACAAGTATGTCACAGTTTGTTGTTGCTTTGTATGTTGCCTACATAGCAGGGGAAGGATTTGATCCCCTCTTTATTGTATACTGGTTATTAACATTCATTTCCAGTGTTCCATGATGTTTCAATATTCAGATGAAATCCATGGCTCAAGCTACTCATACATCATACACCTGATGGTTGGTGTGCTATTTTACAATGTTCAGCTTTCTATTTTCAACATTGTTTTAACATTTTGATAAACTGTGTTTTAATGTCATATATTCTATGACTGCTTCAGTAACATGCCTTGTTCTGACACTTGTCTAGATATTATCATTGCTAAAAGCAGGGGGTTGAGCTCATTTAGGTGTGTTTTGTCATGTTACTATCATGTGTCTCATTTCCCTGATATATGTTTTCCAGTCACCCTTTATATGAGTGCTTTAATAGCATGTCTTACTAATAACTTGGCACCCATTTAGGTATGTTTCTGTACATTTGCTATTACATGTTCCTTTCCTCTGAAATGTGACTTCCCTCCTATCACCTTTTCTAGTTTCATGGCATGTCTTGCTAATACTCTGGTTTAGAGAGTATCAGTGACATAGGGAGGGGTCAGTACCATTTATGTGTGTTTCTCTTGTCTTGCTATCATGTATTCAGTTTCCCTAGAAAGTAAACATTCCTTGTGATGAATGTGCACAATGGGGAGGGTGGTAGTTAATAATCTAATATTTTTTTCAAGAAACTTCTGCCATTGCTGAGCTAGGACATTGAAAGATATGGGCTGCTATCACACCTCCAACCTGCACATTCTGTATTTGTTCACCATGTGTTATATCCTCTACTTGGTTCATCTGTTCATCTCTAATTGCCTGTCCTATATTTCCATTTCTGACCTATGCTGCGGTCAAAAATAAATAGAATCGCCATGCAAATACTGAAAATGAGCGTATAATTCAAAGTCATTTTTCTGTGATCATGCATTTGCATGGCAGTTGTCAGAGGTCAACTTAGATGACCATCTATGACCAAAGGGAAATAGCATTCCATGTTCTATGGCAAAAATGATGAACAATCATTGGCACATACTAATAAGTCTCACAAATGCTCTAAGCATCACTGCACATACCATTTTGAAATAACGTACAACTACTGCTGTTATCTGAAGTCCCTTGAGGCTCAGAGAAATCATGCCATTATTTTTATTGTGTTGATATTTATTCTTGGGTTTCAAATTCCTGGAGGGTTGTATAATGTTTTACAACCTTTTTATTTGCAGTCTACCCATGTGCTACATTTCCCTGATATGTGTGTGTTTTAAGACCCCTTGTACTCTGACTTCTTCATCGGGTCCCTTTGCTATTGCACTGCTATGAAAACATTCAGTGGGAAAGTCATGGGCTGAATTCCCTTGAGGAGTATCGTTTGTTTTTGCCATCAATCTGCACATATGAATCCTTGTATTCTCCTTGCTTCAATGACTCCCCTTGCCCATAAACTGGACATACTGGCTTGTGGATTGCATTGACTGATTGACTCCCCTCTAGGTAAAATATATTACATTTTTAATGACATTCAGAGTACAGTACAGATCCACTGCTGACAATCTGATGCTGTCAGAACTGATGCAAGTTGATATATCACTTTACTTTATTGTATCCCATCTCTCCTGTGTAGGTTTCACATTCTTCAAAACTCACATATTGTCACAGCATCTTCTTCACTTTGCCTTTCCAACAATTGTTTTGTTCCACAACTCTGCTAGTACTTAAATATGGTCCATCTCTGCAAATTCTGTTACTATATTGTAACCTGTATTCCATCCCCTGCCATCAGTGGTCCATTCCATGGCACATTTCTCTGCATTTGTTGTCATCGATTACATCAACTTATATGACTGTGCATACATACTAACATTGACTACAGGGATGTTTGTGCTTGCACTATAAACATGGCTACTGGGTCATTTATCATGATCTAGTCATGTGTCTGCATTGCAGCCATAATGGGGGCTCTCGATCATGTACACTGAGCTGACCACATACATATATGATTAGTATTACTGCTCATCATGCATGCAATGTCAATAGTGTTGGTTTAGCAGCAGATATGGAGTTTAAAAATCTCTGAGAATGTATTTTATTCTAAATCTCCTTTATACTTTCTCTTTTAACATAATTTTGCTTTAATTTTAGGATAAGGTATGTTTATGGATCAAAGAGGCTTATGTCTTTCATACCTCAACACCCTTTTCTCTATTTTAGTTTCTTGTGATTATATATTATTATAAAAAATATTAAAAAAAAAAACAGAAACAGTATTTAAATATAATTAATGATGCACATATCTTCTACAATTACAAGAAATAAAAAGAAAAAAAAAACAGTGCCTTGGCTATTGAAGATTTCATCTGCAACAATCAGATATAAAAATTGTGATCCTCTGCCTCTGGAATAGACTTAAACATATTATTGACAGCTTAGTATTAGTCTTAAATTCCATGCAGTCATTCAGGAATTTAACATATTCACAAATATTTTTACTGCTGCAGCTGCAGTCATGCATATCCATTTCCTGAATATAGCATGTAAAACTGAGGGCTCACAATATGTTGTCAGCTCCTTTTTCTCTAATAAAGGCATGAAATGTTTTAGCACTAACATGAAGGGCAAATGGCCACACTCTTATAATTCACAGAATTGCTTTCTTTGTAACATATCCAGAAATTTGCTTTATCAAGTTGTCACTCAGGTACAGCTCCAGATTATAAGAACATGGTTTATTTCTTTGTGAGATAAATAACAATTCATGAATAATTTATTAGTATGAGTGTCTTGTTATTTTGGCATTAGAGAACTACTGACATTCCAGCTATTGAATAGTTGTAAACCAACATAGCATGATTTGTATCTTTTTAGAGAGGAGGGATTTCATCTAAAGGGAGTTGACATCCTGGGAGACTTTCAAAGTTCAGTTTTAGATTTTTACATCACTAAGTAATATCATGAATGCAGCCACTACCTCTCATGTACTTTCAGTGCTCATTGCTGCATTTTGACAACTGACCTTTCACCTTTGCTTACTTCTCCTTATTATCTGTTTTGTGACTGCATCTCCTGAGTTCCTTGTACTCTTTTAATGACCAAAATCAATGCTTTCCTGTATTCTGCTTCATTCCCATTTACTTTTCCCACCTTATTCTGTCTAGTGGCCACCTGAGTCTGTCTTCTCTGCTGCCCAAAGCTGCCCTTTCTCACCTGACAGAACATATCAGTACCATACCTGACTGCAATATTCTTCCCATAATCTGCACCATTTTCCAGCAGACCCCACATCTGATGCTATCCTAAAAGTCTATCAACCAAACTACTGTCCTACATTGAAAACATCTCAAAAGTGTCTTTCTTTTTTCTTTTTATTCTGCCTGTAGTACTCCGTATTACTGTCTTTGTGTTGTCTTATTGTCAGATCTGTCAATTTCTTCTAATATATATATATATATATATATATATATATATATATATATATATATATATATATATATATATATATATATATATATATATATATATATATATATATATATATATATATATATATTTATATATGGATTCACTTCAGAAGCTCGAAATACTGAAATCTCGAATTTTAGTATCTCGAGCCCAAGAGGTAGAATCCACAAAACAACGAAAACTAAAAACCACAAAATTCAAAACCTCGAATACCAAAAGTTTTGAATTTCGCAGTTTTACTACACACACACACACACACACACACACACACACACACACCACACAAACACACGCACACAAACACACGCAATCACTCTACTACATGAAAGCAGGGGGGCAAGCACACCTGCACCCCCCACTTAAATATTCTCACTCCGAGGTCGCACTACATACAAACACACAAAAAACACCACCACACAAGCTACTTTCTCTTAGCACACACACACATCACAGCAATAAAACACACTGACACACACTACAGCCACTACCCAAACCCCTTAACACACACACACACACACACACACACACACACACACACACACACACACACACACACACACACACTTACCTGAATACATAACAATAGTGGAACTTTCGAAATGTAAAATTCAAAACCTCCGGTATTCGAGGTTTTGAATTTCACGCTTCTAAACTTTCGCTATTATGTGGATTCGCTTAAGGCTCAAAATACTGAAATTGAGATTTCAGTATTTCAAGCCGCCTGAACGAACCCATATATATATATATATATATATATATATATATATATATATATATACATATATATATATATATATATATATATATATATATATATATATATATATATATATATATATATATATATATATATATATATACTGTCTATATGTATATATATATATATATATATATATATATATATATATATATATATGAGCCATCTGTCTGCCCATCTATACTTTATACTTGCTTGATCTGTCTATACTTTCTTCCACCAACCAGTCAGTCAGTCTTTAAGTGTTTAATTAATAATTAAGAAATGACCCTGCCCTAATGGAAATGCTGCACATCTGCAAATCAAATGAGACAAGTCACTCACTCCAGATATCTCAACCTGGCCTGCAACATTAATAGAACTTGCACAGGAGACAGATATGTCTCCCAGAGGTTGCCAATCCTCTGGAATAAGCTCCCACTTCATATGAAGCATAGCTTCTCAATGACTCTATTTAAGCACAACCTTGATAATTGGAGAGGAAACTGCAAATATACCAAAGGGATGGCACCTATGGCCCTCATGGAGAGGGGCACTTGGCACTGATCATAGTATTTTTCTGCAAACAATGACCATCTAACTACTGTCAACTAGGGTACTCAAGGTTTTTACATGGCTAGGCCTATAAAGGCCCTAGGGCCATTAGCCTAGTAACCTCCTATGAACTTATGAAATTCTGAGTCAATATAATAATAATAAATATATAATACAACAAACCTTCTAACATATAATGCAAAGGGGTCTATATTATATTGTCAAAGAAGCGCTCCATTGAACGCCTCTTCATCGACCATTACACAGCGAACTCACAAAATGGTGAACATTCTGGGAAAGAAATTGCTTGGCCATCCCTGTTAGTTTGCCATTTTCCCCACTGTAGTGCGATCTTGGACTTGGTATATTTAGTTAATGTGGGTAATTGATAAACTTGAGGAGGTGCAGTCTGATGGATAAAATGTAGAAGCAGAACACGATGAATTCTTCCTAAAAAAGTACAAAAACAACCCTGTCAACCACACACAGCAGAAAAGTAAAAGGAAAACACTCATTGAAAACCAGCACTATTAACATTCCAAGACTGGGAGAGGTATGGAAAGTCCTGAACTGTGAGAAATAAGGTTTTCATGAAAAATGGAAGAAGAAAAGTTTTTATTTCAGTTCTGCTTAAATATTTCTGGTTGCACTTATATTGACCTATATGGTAATACATTTTTTTGTACTTTTCTGCTTTTTTCATATTTTAGCCTAAAAAGTTATCTGCTTACATTTTTAGTTTGTTCTAGGATCATAGTCTTGTAGCTTTATATACTGCTGTGAAAAAAATGTTTGTACATTCTACTGCACTTCTATCTTCATAAGTAGAAATACTTGTAAAAACTAGCTGTTTGCATTTTAAACTCTGTCTGGGGCCATAGCTTGTAGTTTCATTCATAACTATGGCTAAACTGTGATCTACTGCCAGATCTGAGCCTCATTTAGTCATTTATTACTGCATTATTCCGTAAACAGTATTGCTAGTAAATTTCTGCTTAGTCTGGTACCTTAGACTGTAGTAGGATTGCAATAGTGGCAGAATTGTAAATTATGTTGCAGAATTTGTGCTTTAGTGCTTTTATAGCTGTTTACATTCCAGGTTTGCTGCTGGAGTTTTATATTCTGCATATCATTTACCTGCTTAAATTGTCTTCCAATGCCTTTTTGTTTCTTTGTTCCTGTTTTTCCCCTGTTCTTTGAGTCTGTCCCAACTCCCACTGATACGTTAAGTACTGGTCACTTTGCTGCTCCCTTCTGATTAGCAGCATTTGATCCCTGTCCTCATTGTAAAAGCTAACGTTTCGATAATTCTAACCTACCTGGTTTCATTGAGCTAAGGCTCAGAGTCAAAGAACTAAGAGTACAGTAATTTCCACGGGTGCTGGAGTCACAGAGCTTCAGTATTGGTACTGGAGTCACAGAGCTTCAGTATTGGTACTGGAGTCACAGAGCTTCAGTATTGGCTGTATTTGATTGGTTCCCACTCTAGCTAGTCTGGCTCTTGCAACTTGAATTTTTCCCCAAATCTGACATCCTTTTTTTGTTATGTTTTAAAAGTCTATATCTGTGGCATCTGGCTTCCAAAGTCTCTCCCTCTCTATCTCCCCACTTTCATTGCTATGTTAGTTGTGTAAGCTATGCAAGTATTTTTCCCACCCATTATTTTCCATAGATCTTTAATACTGAGTACCCACCCAGCAAAACAGTACTGTTCTTGAGTAGACCTTCCATATAACAAATTGTCTCCTGCTCATTTTTCCAGAGCTGCAATCTGCTTGGTCTCCTCACCACACTGTAAGAGGGTCCTGTGTTACTCCTGCTCCATCATTGCAAATAAGAGATGTATTTTATTGCTTTGTTCTTCAAGTAATAGTATTAGGGTGTTTGCTTTATTTGTTGATTTTGCACTTTAAATTGTTTTAAAAGTCTCTTAATATTGTAATGTTTGCTGATTGCTGAGATCTGATTTTTTTTTTGAGAAGCCTTCCAGGCATTGTTATTGTGTAATTTACAACTTTGTATTTGTTACTGCTGCTTAATTGTTGCATTCCTGCACTTTTGGCCCAGCAAAACTACACTTTTTCTTGGTCATATGAAGACAGACTTGGTTGCAGTGTGATAAGCACTGCCCCACATGCTTAGGAGTAGATACTCCCAATAGTACACCTCACTCCTGCAACAACTCACGATTACCCAAATAGGGCCAGAAAACAGGGACATGAAATTTCCTGTTATCTCTGCAGCCAGCTTGGTGGATATGGGTGCCTTGAGGCGATGTAGCGATTGCCTTATGTTTACTGACAACCAACTTATTCTTAATCAAACAATTACGGTATGTGAGAGCTGATTTTACACAATGTCACCAGAGGCAAACTCTCACATACAAGCACACATACGCTCTAGGTTGTCAGAAATGCACGCACCACAGCCACCACACAAAATGGATCAGACACATAGACCCATGCATGCTGAGGCACTTAAAAGTAATCTTCCTAAACCCCAAAGACCATCCAGACATTTGACCTACATAAGATATCCTCAGTAGCCCTAAAAGCCCTCTACTAAAACAACACCCACTGCAACACATACAGTCACACCCCTTGGAGCCTCAGCTTCAAAGCCCATTTATTTATTTATTTTATTTTACATTTGTTGACTGGGATTGTCCGACTGAGCTGAAGAACCCTTTTTCAGCGGAGGCCCGCGGAGAAAAGCTCCAGCATATTATACAATTTTCATTATAAATTAGCATTAAACAGCAATGTTACAGGATTATTTCAAGACATTAAGTAGCAATACAATGTTATATAGTGCCAATAATCAGGAGTATAACATAACTATTTCAAGATGTATAAAAAGAAATATGACATTAAGATGAGTATAGTTTTTGGGGTAAGTGGTTAATAAACCCAGTTTTATCATGATGTAGCTGCATGAAGGTAAGACAATTACAACAGAATGTTTCTCTGAGGGAATTTGCTTAATAGATTTTAGAAGACAGTAGAAAGAGTATTCAAGGAAGATTAGAGAGAGCTAGTGAGAAGAGTGAGTTAAGGGCAGAAAGTAGATTAAGGTATGAGAAGTAGGGGATGTTAAGGAGGGAGAATACAGTAGAAGGACCAGTGACTTTTAAAGTGCTCTTTGGTGGCTGTCTTAAATTGTTTAGGATGAGTAAGGGCCCTGATTTCTAGTGGGAGCCTATTCCAGGCAATAGTGGGGTGATAGCTGTACATGTTGCGTCCAAATTTAGACTTGGGTTTGTAGACTTGTAGTAGGTCTTGGTAAGAGCTTCGGAGAGGTCTGGAGGGAGAATAATGGGAGATGACAGGGGATAGTGCTGGGTAGTAGGAAGGCTGGTATAGGATAGAATGGATGATCTGGAAACGAGAGAGAAGAAGCTGGTGGGGTAATTCAAGCCAGTTTAGGTGTTTTAGAGAGAGACAGTGATGGAAACTGTAGATTTGTTGGGCAGCAAATCTAGCTACCTTGTTGTAGGTAGATTCGAGTTTGGTCAGGAGTGCTAAGTTAAGATTTTTGAGAATTTGAGAATTGTACATTAGACTGGGTCGAAGGTAGGTAAGAGACAGAATAATCTTGGCTTCAGAGTTAAGGAATTTCTTGTTACAATAAAGGAGCACTAGTTTTGAATGTGTGTTTTTGATACAGTTATTAACATGAAAGTCAAATTTAAGATGATTGTCGATGGTTATGCCCAAGAGCTTAGTACTGGGTTCTACCTGAATGGGAGTGTTATTAAGGGACTGTATGGAGAAGAGGGGTTTAATATTTATGAACTTTTTAGGTAGGAAGAGTAAGATCTTTGTTTTTTTAGGGTTAATGATGAGCTGGTTGTTGGAAAGCCATGTTTCAACTAAGTTAAAAGATGCCTGAGTAGCTGAGAAGAGCTTAGAGGGAGAGTTGGCTGTGGTGATGTCTGTAGAGTCATCTGCATATTGCACTAAAGATGACTGAGGACAGGAGGTATAGAGATGATTAGTAAAGATATTAAAAAGTAAAGGGCCTAGGTTAGACCCTTGAGGTACACCCATTTTGACAGGGAGAGGAGGGGAGAGTGCAGAGTGCCATCTCACTGATTGAGATCTATCAGTGAGGTAGCTGGAGAACAATGCAGCAGTATCAGAGGAGAAGTTGATGTTATGCAGTTTGTGCAGCAGAAGAGAGTGTGAGACAGTGTCAAAAGCTTTTGAGAGGTCCAAGAATAGGCAAGAAATAAGTTTATGGTCATCCATGGCTATAGAGACTGTGTTGAGGAAGGATAATAGAGCTGTAGTGGTGCTATGTTTGGGTCTGAAGCTGTGTTGAGTGGGTGTAAGCAGATTGTCCTGTATTAGATACTGCATAACTTGTTTATGAATACATTTTTCTAATACTTTAGAAAGAGGGGAGAGGATAGCGATAGGTCTAAAGTTGGAGATATCAGAGGAGTTACCTCCTTTCTGTATAGGTAGAGTGTAGCATTGTTTCCAGATGGAAGGGACTTTAGATTCAGAGATAGCCCGATTAATTAGGATAGATACAGGGAGAGCATTGTCAGCTGATGCTGAGCATGGTTATAATTTAAAAGCTACCTCACAACTCAATATTTTAATCCCAGGAGACTCCATTGTTACACACAAAGATGTCAGACTCACCAGTCTGAATAAGGAAAAAGTCACGGTCAGTTGTCTAACCATGTCCCAGGATCCACCAGTTCATGCATGCACTCAGGCCATTAAACTACAGGTACCAGCTGACATAGTCCATGTGGCTATAAATGAAATCAGATATACCCACCTGGACTATATAAAGACAGACATTATGAAGCTGTCGAACTATGTTCACCCCCCCCCCCATGTAAATGTCCTCTCTGGTAAGATCGGACCATACAGCTGCCTCCTTTGAAATAAAAATAAAACCTCTGATCTCAGCTCACCCCTCATCATTTAGGAACTATTATAAGGCAAACTTCCTACTATTAAATGACAACTTGACAACATTTCAAGCTCCCCCAAACCCTGAGAACATAGTTGCCTAAGTGGAATTGTGCACCAGCACTGTGTTCAGTTATGTTAATAAATGCATAGAGACAGCTGTGCCTACCAGACATAAGCAAAGAACAAACTCAAAAAAGCCACCCTGGTGTAATCTAAACATCAACAGACTATGCAACATAAGGCAGGAAGTCATAGCAAAAGTCAGGAAATATGATACCCAATAGGATAAATACTCTGTCATTAACCTAAACATATAACTTAGGTCAAGTCAGGTGTACCTAAGCCAATGTTGAGGTAAAAATAGCCTCCCAAGACAAGGACAACCACAAGGACTTCTTTAGCTATGTCCGTAAACTCAAAGGCTGTTCACAACAATATGCAGAGCTAATTGCAAATGGATCCACCTATATGGAGCTGGGAGATATAGCAAATCTACTGGCTGACAAATTAATCGCCAATTTTACCCCCTCTTCACCCCTGTCACCCATCAGGAAATACCACTGAACATAAACCCTGCCAACCATCACTAGGGAATAGGTCCTAAATGCACTTTCCAAGTCCAAGAACACCATGTTGATGAGACCTAATATTCCAGGATGTCTCCTAAATAGCATGAAACATAACCTATTAGTACCACTGGAGTCACTATTTAACCATAGTCTCCAGCTTTGTACCACATAAATGGAGAACTGTAACAATTATCCATCTGCATAAGGGTGAGATTTTTATGGTCCCCAGAAACCACAGACACACATAAGGAAGAAATACAAACTACATAGGGTATGAATGAAAAGTACAAAGTAGTGACTTAACTGAGCCTGTAAATTATAAAATCTGTTAAACAATATAAAAATTCAATTAGCTGTAATATGAGATAAGAAATCAGTTCTAGTATTCACCACAAGTATACAATACAATTTCAAATGCAACTTAAAGAGCACAAAACAGCTGGTGAAATTCACAAAGGTTTACCACGTAAAGCTAAACAAAATTTGTGTAATAGTGGCCATGTGTAGGATGTATGCAGTTCAGAAAACCAAGCAACACAACATGGTCAACTGTGTTAATAACATGTTAATGACTGCATACTGAAGTGCTGCATATTCTAACAACATCTTGTAGATATAGATTTACAATAGCTATGGCAACTCCTAACATTGTTCTGTACTTTACTCTACTAGAACACAAGTACCTGGTCACATATAAATCTAAGGCAGGTGCAGCTTAGCTGCATGACATTTCAATATTTTTGACTCACACCACCATGTTTTTGTCTCATAATATACAGCACCTTATTATACAGTCATTAGCATACACCATGGCTGACCATGTTATTTTGGCTGGCCACATCATTATAGCTGTGTTTACTGAAATGACCACACAAGTATTAATCTACGAACCCTGCACTTGGCCACTCAATGCAACAAATTCACTTAGCATGAAGAGGTGGATGTTTATGAATAAATACACCTTGAAAAATAAAAACCAGCAAGTTATAAATGGTCTACTATGGTTTGTGCGAATGACATTCTGTTGGCAGCACTGCTGACGAAAATCAGAATGTCGTGCACATATGTTGCAAATGTGTCCAGTACATTACCAGTAACATTGGTATCTTAATCTTCTTGATACAGCTTAATGTATAGGACCCTTTCTCCTCACAATAGCTGCTGCAGGAGTCAACACAGGGCATTAGATGAGATGTTAAAGTATTGATAATCTCAAAACAAAATAAATCAGTTATGCAGTGCTTCAGGTTACCTATTAGATCATGGCTGAAAAATCTAATCCTGTAGTTTAAAAAGTGAAATATTGTTTTAGTAAAGACCTTTATTTCGTAACTTGCTGCAAAATATAACAATATATTGCAGATCTGTAACCAATGACAGACATCAAAACTTGCAGGACTGAGGACACCAGTTTATTGAACACTTTCATTCACAAGAATATGAACTTTTTCAGAATAAAAATCATGCCCTGCTAAACCGACTAACTAAAGAAACATTATTACTGCATTAAATCCAAGGATATGATAGATGCTCTTGTTAAATATTCTATTGTTTATAACACTTTTAAGAAATTTTATTTTTTTTATTTTAGACGAAGTTCCACATGATGCACGCAAGTGCATGTGGGGGTTGGGATACAGATCTGCTATGCAAAGAGCTGTGCTGCCAGATTCACTTGAATAGTGATGCTCCACCTGGATTGAATAATGACATTCCTATTGACCAGTCCTCAGAAAAGTACATAACAGGCTGACCTAATGATTGACATCTATTCTCCCATCTGATTTCCTTTAGTAGTTTGGTTCACCAAGGGATATTTTTATTCTGAAGTTCATATTTTTGTGAATTAAAGTCTTCAATAATTTTTTGTCCTCAATCCTGCAATATTTTGGTGTCCTCTTTTGGTTGTTGGTTGTCATTTTTGTACAACTTCCACATCCAAGAAGAACTTTTTAGAGCTATGTATTATGGACCTCACTCATTCTCTGTCTTTTGTAGGCTTTGGAATATCTATAATCCAATTAATGCTATACTATGGCAAGAGAAGAGGCAAAGATATGTTATAAAGGATGACACTGCTTGGATGTGCTTTCACAGTATTACATAAAATGTATAAATTTGAACAAAATAAGACAATACATTTAGCAGTTTTCACCTCCACTAAGAAAAATATTAGCACAAAATAGCAAATATCATCCAACATTTGAAATAAATGCAAGAAATTATTTAAAAAATGATTAATTTAGAAAGAAAATTCCAGAAGATAGGTTATCACATAAGAAGATGCAATATTTTGTATTTCTATCATTTCTTATTAAATATATTATCTAGGGTTGCCATTTCAGGACTAGAAGACACACTTCCCTTCATTAATTCCCCTGATCAGGTCCCATTAGACATACCATATCTGCTGCTCCAATAAAGCTGAAAATAGTTATCTAATGAAAAAAGTTTAATGTAGATTTGGGTTTTCTGTATAGAAACAGAAATTTCTATCAGACAAAAATAGTTGACAAAATACCATTAAAATGGTTCCACTATGTTTTTTTCATCAAGCCTTTCTTATATTATTTATATCCCAGATTTGTTCTGCACTGTGCTCTCCTATTCATAGACCATGTGCACAGTGGACACTTTTCATGCAAAGAAACATGAGAGAGATTGTTTTTCTTTCTCTCGTTTCACCAAGCTGCCCATGGCTACTTATGTTTTGGTGAGTTAAACTACTTGAGCAGTTTCATCTGCCAACTTGCACTAGCTGCAAGCACATGGCTTTCAGTGACCTGTAGGTTAACGCATTAAAATATCACACTTGCTGCGTCTCTGGTGGTGTAGAGGTATAAAGTCCTGACTATGTCATAGCCAGCCCAGGTTTGATACATGGCTTAGGCATCTGATGGAGTGAGAGAGAGGGAGAGAGAGAGAGAGAGAGCTGGGCATTACCATCCCTGGTGGAAGAGCGGTTCTGTGGGCATCTCCTGATCATGGTGGAGGCTGGGGATGTCAGTTTTGGGAAGCATAGCCATAAGGGGAGATTCCATTCAAACTTATCTCTAGTCACAATTCCAACTCACACCTCTTCTCCCCTTTGCACAGTATTGGTTACAACTAAAACCTTTTTTATTCTGTAGCTTTCAAATTCTCCTCTTCATTAGCCACAGCTCCTAAAAACACACTACATATCTACTCTCTTAATGCAACTTGGCCAAAACTATTTCCATTTTAATAGGTAAATTTATTCCCCACATTGTAACCACAAAATGTTATATACCTTCCTATTCATATTTCACCTCTACTTAGGTCTCCTCTTCCATTCCTCCACAGGTGGGCTGAACCAGCCTTTGGCTGTAAATCAAAGGTCCACTTACAACTGACTCCTTGTAATGTTGCAGGACTCCAATATTTTCCATACTTCCCACAGTAATGCCCTCATGCTCCCCCATGTCCCCTTTTTATTAGACATAAATAACCCAAGCCCACATTCATTATAGTAGTTAGCTCCTCTCAAGCTTGGGCTCTCTTAACTCCTCCTAAACTAACCCAATATGAAATACATTCTCTAAATCTACCCCCTAATGCCACTGTGCAAGTCACTCTATAGGTCTGTTTCCTCTAAACACTCAGAAAACCTGGTATAAAGTCCCACACTCATCCTCAGTGTTCCTCATTACAAGCCTGGTCTCAGATTATATTTTTAAAGTCTAACCAAACAGGGTATCTCTTCATTTCTAGGTCCAAAATCCATTCTAAGTTTAAGTTCCATAAACCACTCTCAAAGCTGTCTAGTTAATCTGGACAGAAAAACTGGGTTATATTTTCACATTTAAAAGTCTTTAAGTCTTTAATTATGCTGATAGGGATGGTTCTTTAGATTGTTAAGGAGGCTGGACTGCCTATTTCAAGACAAGGAGATATGTATTTGGGAATTAAACTTTAACTTGGAATTGAGGAAGTGAAGAAAAGGAAATGGGGTCATTTGCATGGGAAATGCAGATGTTGTTGGGTAGGTGGTCCAGTATGGTTGTATCATTAGAGGCTGTCTTCAAGATAAGAGAGTGGAGGACATCCAGATGATTTGTGAGCAGTTTGGTTGTGTGTGTGGAGGGTGGCAAGAAGTGTAGAATTTGTCAAAAAAGGATGACAGTTAATAAGGTTTAGGGAAGAGTGAGTAATGATGGATGTCAGAAGATATTCAATGATGGTAAACATTGATCAGAAATGTAGGAGAGTTGTGCATGGAGACTTGAGCTGCTACAATCAGAGGCAAACACAGAGAAAGGCAGTCATCAGTTAGCTGAAAGTGTGAAGAAAGCATCCAGTCAAAGGTAAATACAGAGAAGGGCAGTCATCAGTTAGCAGAAAGTGTGAAGAAAGCAACCAGTCAGAGGCAAACATAGAGAAGGGCAGTCATCAGTTAGCTAAGAGTGTGAAGAAAGCAACACACATAGAGGGCTATAGGGGATTATGGGAAAAGGGTCATGATAAAAGTGAGAACGTAATATAAGATAGTGTAAAACCTGTGGGAAGAGGTCTGTGGGAGATACCCCAACATATGTTTAGCTGTTTGGAGCTTGTGGAGCAGTGGTTCAGGTTCATGTCAGGAGAGATGCAGATTATAGCAGGAAGAGTAAAGAAGGAATATTGCTCATCACTGGAGGTTATCAGGGTAAATACATTTTAATAAGAAAGGGTTGAGGGAATGGCTTACAAAGTTGTATATAGGTAGTAAAGGAGAAACGTGAGCTAGAACACTAAGGAAGAAATGGATAGTATGTCTGGAGTTTAGTATGGAATTTGGGAACAAATTTGATGAAGAGGATATAGGAAGGGAGGTAGTTATGGGATGGGGAGGTGACTGGTAAGGGCAATAACTGGAGTTGGATGTGGGCAGGAATGCTAGCCCTCACATAGAAGTTAAGGATAGATATGGCGTGAATCAGAGTAGCAGGTTTGTGAGGTACATGTCCTTAAGTAGTGCTGGGCCATTTAACAAGGGTTAACAACAGGGAAGGTAATAAAGAGAAACCACATTAACATTAAGAAATGTGCATGACTGATCAAAGCCATATGGTCTATGTTCAGCCATTTAATGGAACTTCCATTGAATGGCTGAACATCGAACCCTATCCATTGAGCATTCATTCAGTGAACGTTCATTTCATCAACAGTGAAAGTAACTAGTTGGACACCACTTCCCCATTTGCCCCACCACAGTATTTCAACCCCATCCACACCCCCCTAAGTATATACATCAACTGTGAGACTACAATACAGTGGGGAAAGGGCAGAGAGAGAGAAATGATTACCACTCTGTTCTTGTGCATCTGCTATTCTTTGATATGCAATTTTGTTTTCATTTCTTGTTTTGTTATTAACTCCTAGTACAGACATAGAGCAGCCACTCCAGGTTTCTAAGCTTGGTATGTCAATCAAAACCTGCACTAATAGCAGCTTTCACATGACGATCAGATGTTTAGGTGTTTATTGGGGAGCTCACACTGACCATTTGCTATTCTCCAAGCTTCTTTTCATGATTTCTGAGAATCCAAAATGACTACAATACCTGCAATTTTGGATCCACAGACAGGATAAAAAGCAACAAAAAAGCTATATTTCAGTAATGAACTGAGCAAGCAGCTTAGACATCATCACAGGTACGTATTAGGCAAGCTGCCTTTGTGGGTCATTTTAAGCCTAGTAAATTTCCCTTTAAAGGTGAAAATCAAACCCTGTACCTTGTGACTGTGAGCTAAAAAAACACCATAACCATTATACCAACCCCCACCACTATATCACAATAGAAGGAGAAGATTAAAGTCCATTTATACAATGATAGTATTTTTTTAAATAGGTAAATGATTTCTTTTTTTAAATAATAGAATTGTATAACAGCAATAATCCACTTCTGTGCTGAGGTAATGGATTTACCCATGATTGTTTTTGTTTCACTGCTCTGTCTTTGCCCTTATAGTCAAACAACTAAAAGACTACCTCATAGACTACTGGCAGAACTCCTTCATTTTCCCAAGCTAAACCCCACCACACACCTCCTTGTGACAGGTAAGCTAAACCTCACCACACACCTCTTTATGACAGGTAAGCTAAATTCCACCACGCACCTCCTTTTGACAGGTAACCTTTCCCAGACTTCCTCCTAATGTTTTTTTTTATATATATATTCTAAAATCTGTTGCCCTTTCTTTCCCTCACTCAAGGTATAACCAAAACAATTTTAAGTTAATTCTTACTAAGACAAATGTATAATTACATTTATCAGCAATCTTGCTGTATTATTACAGAATATTTCTTTACACAGCTGATTTTGTGAATTTAAAAGTAAGGTCTGCACACAGATAACCCTCACTGTTAATTGTATAATGTAGTGAGAATGCAGCTCTGTATATTGCAACACAAATGCAACCCTGTAGTTTGCATGTAAATGTTGATTCCATTGTACTCCTTTATGACTCTAAAAACTGAAGTTTGCACACATGTATCGGTCACTGTTGATGCTCTATATATTGCATATTGCAATGTGATTATAACCCTGTATATTGTATTATTATTATACTCTTTTTGCCTCAACAGAGATGTTTGCCATCTGTATATACTGAATGTATTTTATGTCTGGGCATTAGTACTTTTTTATGGCAGTTGAAGATTAAAAGTATGTTTTATTCCCCAGCTGGACTCTTCCAGTAATCAAATGCAATAACTAAACTGTTCTAACCATGGGTAAATCCAGCATTACTTATTTCCAGATATGGATTATCGCTTAATGATTTAATAGGTGGTCATAAGGGAAATGCATACCCCATGCTAATATATCAGCTGTATACATGACAGTTTGGGTAAAATGACAGACTGACGATTTAGTCTAACATGATCTGGGAACTGCATAAGATGTTAGTAGGGTCATAACTAGGTCTTTGTAGTTTTCCTTTTACCTTCTAATGAAATTCTAAAGTTTCATTACAAATGAGAGGAGAAGGGATTATAGCTGGATTACTGTGATTATATTCCAGCTTTTCATTTTTTGTTTGGGATTGTAAGATTATTATACTGATAGCAGCAGACCATGTTATGTTGAATGTTAATCGGTTAAAAATCTCTTATTTCAGTCACAGAGTCACAGCCTTTCTATAATTTCAAAACAAGCAAGATTGCTAAGTGACAGAATAATTATTTAGTTGTCCAGCACAGAGCATTATGGGTATGAGCAGCTTCTTCATGTAGTCCTGGATTTGATTCTTTCAATATCCATTTGCCTGAGACAGTGAAGCCACGGTGGTGCAGGGTACTGTTGTCGCCTAACAGCAAGAGGTTCTCCCGTTCGATTCTCGGCTGGACAGCTTTCTGTGTGGAGTCTGCATGTCCTCCCCATGGTTGAGTGGCATTCGAAAGACATGCGTGAATGGGCGTGCCTTCATTGAAGGTTGGGCATTGTAAAAATCTACTGCCAATCATTAGCGGACCGGAGTTCGGCTGTGGTGACCCCTAATCGGGAAAAGAAGAACAACAACTTTGTGGAGACAGTGATTTTCTCCCTGGAACATAAGCATTTCGAGGAACAGGTCTGGGGAATAGAACCTTCTAAATAGAGGCAAAGTGTTAAAGAATAATAGATGATGGTGCACCTTAAGAAATAAGGACAATGGAAGAAAATGTTAAAAGCAGAAATTATGATCAAAAAAAGAAAACCTCTGGATTGCATCTTAAAGTTATGAGGCCTCACACCTATTACAAAAATTTATGTTTTGCAGTATACATATACTTTCCATTTAATCATAATAATTCTAAACATTAAACTATATATATATATATATATATATATATATATATATATATATATATATATATATATTAGCCAAAGCAAAGAAACCTGAAATTGCACTCATAGCACTAAAATCAGAAATGTTATTTTAGTCACAGGAACAATGAATATCCCATGTTAAAAACACTTTATTAAATTATCTATAAGGAAAGGAAAGAGCGGTTAACAAATACTGAGATTTAAAAGACAGGTCTGCAGTACTTTGAGAAAAGAATTATTGAACACTGTCTCAAATGAGTTTGCCAAAAGGTGTGTACACATAAAACTCAACAGATTATTTTATTTATTTGATTGTATAATGGTTGAAAAATATTAGGTTATTAGGATTCATTTAACCTTATAAGCAATATCTGAATGAACAAATGAGTGAATGAAAATCACAGCTATTATAGTATATGACACAGTGACCTCTCTTGCTGTGTGTGTGTGTGTGTGTGTGTGTGTGTGTGTGTGTGTGTGTGTGTGTGTGTGTGTGTGTGTGTGTGCGTGTGTTGTGTGTGTATGCATGTGTGTGCGTGTGTGTGTGTGTGTGTGTGTGTGTGTGTGTGTGTGTGTGTGTGTGTGTATATATACACACACACACACACACACACACACACACACACACACACACACACACACACACACACACACACATGGGTCTATTTCACATAATCGAAGGTTCAACTTAGCAAACATCCATTCGTCGAACCCAAAACAGTGAACATTCACTTGCACAAACTTTAACATCAGCAAAACGTTTACACAGGGAATGGAATTAGTTGGCCAACATCAGGAAATTTGCCCTTTTCCCCATTGTAGTGCAATCTCTGAGTTCATATATATAGGTAGGAGCAGTATGGTGGGGTACAGCCCCCCACCTGGGTGAATTTGACATAGTGTGGTGTGTGTGACGGTTGCAATGTTGGTCAACCTCAAAAAAAAATAAATAAAATAAAATAAAAAATACTTTTGCAATGGTCCAAATTCTTCTGCACCTCACCCAGTAATTTCCCTGTCTTAACGCATATGTTTGCACAGCTGTACATAAATGGCAAATACCATTTTTGTTTACATGACTGCTCATAAGTGCATTATGGGACAGAAAATGTCTCTGATCCCTATCTATAGCATTCCACATTACAAACATGAAAACACAGAACCAAACTATCCATGTTACACACGTGATTCCTAGCATTTTACTGAAGTCTGTTGATAGCCATACCATGTGGACCTTTTGTTTTTGTCTTTTCCCTCTTATTAGGACAATTTGTCAGACAAGGATCACCTTAAAATTTCAAGGATCTTAGGAACATTTATATTCTACTATAATACCATCACAACCTCAAGTGTGTCTTGATGTTTTATTACACTCATGTCAAATAAGTGCCGTTGGAAAAAAATGCATTTTTATATCACTTTAGGAATGAAAAAAATGTCAGAGTGAAAAAAAAAACATTGTTTTAATCATAGATGAGGCCATGAATAAAACTGAATGGCCTTAGATATGCCTTTAAGAAAAGGCAATACAAAAATGAAATTTTTGAAAAACTAGACTTCATATTCTACCCACCCCATCTTGTTGTTATTGACTGAGCAATTTTCAGTTCCTGAGCAATGAGAACACTGAAAGTTATAGCATCTGCTTAAAATGGTACAGCACATGCATGGCTATTAAAATATCAGACGCAGGTCAGTTGAATGCATAAAGCTAATTCACAGATTCACAGCAGTATATTACTCACCTCCTTAAAAGTAGATCTTAGCAAGACATCACTCCAAATATATATTTAATGTAATAAAAAAATCTTGCTGACATTTAAAAAGTATACAACAAAAATTCTAACTCATATAAATATTGTGGAAATAGTCAATACAAACAGCTGGAAGCAGATCGTAATGCAGTAAATACCTATTACAGCACATTTTCTCCTTTTATGATTTACATTGGTTTTATATAAACTGCAGAGCAATTTTATGAGTCTGTTAGGATGCATATTAAAGGATTTAATGTTTTATATAAGAAAAGAAAGTATTGACATTTCACTGCATTATATGTTTGGGATGGAATATGCATTGATGGTGATGAACCCTGCTGGGAAGCAGAAGAGGAGAGATCATTTAATATTTGATCAGATTTCCCTGCTGCTATATTATACAAATCAATTGAAAATAGCACATGGAAAAAGTGTATTTAATTCAGGATTCATGGTATCTTGCTGTAGTTGTATTTTTTTACTAAGCCGAAGAAACTGAGAATGTTACCTAAGTACTGGCCACACTCAACCACCAGCAGCACCACACACACACACACACACACACACTCACACATAGACATATTTATAATTAAAATAATTGACAAACATGGCTTTTCTGACTTCCTGCCACATATAAGGTACCTAAAAATGCTCTAACACATGTGGCTTTTGTGCCTTTTATTACATGTGTGCTGGCCATTACTTCTGTGGTCTTCCTTCATCAGATTGTGTTTCAAAATCTTAACTCTATCCTACTCCTAGTCTATACCCAAAAAGGGTCTTGGTCTATAGGCTCATTTGATATATGCACTCTAAACACATGATGAACATATGGCCTGACATGGGACTAACAGACCTTGAATGAAGAGGCCAAACTGAAGTTGACCAAATTCCTGCCTGACATCACTGATGTGAGTGCTCTTTTCAAGGCACTATAAAGGATCATTTCCTGTAAAATCTCAGTTCTCTGTAACACCAGAACAAAGGTGAGATGGGGCCATAGCTATCTTGTGGTTTATAAATGTATATGATGAGTCCATGGCAGTTGGCATGCAAGTCCCACCCCAGGATAATCTAGGCATGATAGCTGACCAGTCTGCCTACATGTGATTGAACAGTTGTAGGAGTGTTACTAAATCACTTATGATCCCAGACAATAGCCTGCACCTTTTGGAACTTTACCTATGCCATTGCCTCACATATGAATTATAGTAACATAACATGTAGCTGACTACTTTGTATACAAGTTGTTGTAATGCTTGTAACATCTGGTCTCAAATCATAGCATAAATGCCTTTAAAAGTAATATTCCAAGTGCCGGAATCCAGTCCCAACTGGATCCTCCTCACCAATTCTTCAATCTGTTGGTTTCCCAGCAAATAAACAAATGGCCAAAACATCAAAACATATCAGCAATCTATAAATAAAACAAACAAAATCACACACTGATTCAAGTAACACCTCCCTTCAGTTTCAATATAGGCTCCTCTGATATGTCAAAAATGTTTTGAAGACAATTTGCCCATCCTCTTGATTATATCTACTGACTGGCCTTCTCTAGCTAAGTTTAAAGATCAACCCATACAAAAAGAAAGAGATAAGTAGCCAGTAGTTGGAAGGCCTTGTATGGCTTACTTTTCATGTAGTAAGGAGTACAAATCCTTGGATTCTACTGGTTCCCAGTTTGGAAAAACAAATACTATGTTGTCAGCCGAACTTTAGTGAGAAAGCAATGAAGGGAGATAATCCAAGGAAGAGGGTGGGGCAACAGGGTTGGGGCTTTATCCAGGATCTCTTGATTCTTCAATATATTGACTGGTCACTTTTAGACCTAGTGATCCAAACTAAAACACAATCTTCAGTTAGAGATCTGTGACTCCATTTTGAGGAGCCCAAAAGTTCCCCAGTGTGGAAATCTCATGCCAGATGAATTGCATGGCCCACAAAGCAAAGGTATAATAGTCATACAACACCACATGGATACCCCTTAACATAGCCTTTAAAATAGTTTTAACTGCCTGCCAGGAATCATAGGCCAATGCTCTGAACCTGTCCTAACCTTTCAGAAATCTGTCCATGAGCTAGTGCTTATTAGAATTCTATAGGCCAGCAGTTCTAGCCAGGAAGCTAAGAGCTGCTAAATGCACCCTAACCATTCTGTGAGCCTCTGTCTTTGACCAATGAGTAGTTAAATAATGCACTAACAGAGGCAGTGAACAAAGTCTCTCTTCTTGTGGGAGACTCATACAGAAGGACCATAATGTCAGAAGAGCTATCCCACAGGCTAGCTTGGTATTAAGGGCCCAAACGGTCCACCAAAGCAAGTCTGCTACTCCTTACCAACCATTCATATATGGGCTGGGATATGGATAGGTTAGCCTTGTGCTTCTGAGGCTAGCTGACAAAGCCTAGAGCCCTGCAAATAAGAAACTGTCAGCAAGGATATTACATGCCCCAGGGATGTATTTGGCAAAAAAAGACAAATGTATATGTACCCTATGGAGAACTAGTGTCCTCAGCAGGGACTGAACCCAAAATAGATTTTGACATTTTTTTAGCCAGGATTTATACCACAGCCCAGTTGTTAAATCAAAATAAAACACTCCTATTGCACAATTGATCCTGCCAAGCCACAGGTATTACCCAAATGGACATGAATCCCAAAAGTTGTTATTCTTTTTCATTTCTGGGGACCAGGTGGGAGACCAGGGTGCAGAAAGTCAGTGGCCATTAAAATAAGCTCCCATGCCATGCCCCTGCTGTGTACATATAAAAATGCACATCTGTTGTTACCTAGTTGTCTTGACACATGGACAATCTGTTAAAATCAGACAAGAAATGGTCCACAAGCAAATATCAGCTTTTACTCATCCAGATAACCCAACTCTGTGGTGTTTTTGATGTCCTCCTCATAGCAAGTTAGCCAGGGATATGGTGAAAGTCCTCCATGGGGACACCATTTTATATATAAAATTAAGGAGGCACAGAAGCTCTATGTCTTATCCTATCTCTGACTTTTTTGGCTTTTAGTTCATCTCTAATTTCTGACCTCAAATGATCCTATTCGACTTGCAGCAATCTAAATGAGGAGAATACCACATCCAGTTTGAGACCCCAGAAAACTAGTGACTGCACTATACCCTCCCTTTTCTTGTAGGTCAGTGGAATTTCAAGGAAGATTAAAGGCAGTACAGGATATCAAAAGAATGTCAGTAAATTAACAGAAGTTTATGTTTTTCAGAAAGCACTTTCACTGATAGTGGAACACACCCTTTTTTCCACTGTTGTCCAACTTCAGAGTCAGTGTATTTAAGTTCAGGGATGTGGTGGGGTTCTGCCACATGGGACGTGCAGGGGACTGAAAGTACTTTCAGTGAAATATTTCAGGAAATTTTACTGTTAGGAAATGTAGTGTTGATTTATCAACATGATTCCAAGATGTCATGCCCCTGATGCTTTTTGCTTAACTAAAGTTCTTTTTTCAGAAAAATTAAGAAAACCTGAATGTACTTCTAAAAATCGCCTTCTTGGAAACCAAAATAATAGAGGCAAGTTTAGAAATAGCACCACAAACACAGACAGCATAGATATAGCCAACCCACTGGCAGACAGGTTCAGTGAAAACTTCAGCCCCTGTCCCCACCATCAGCAAACCAAGGCATCCCCAGCACCTGTCCCCATCCCCTCATCACCAGGGAGCAGGTCCTGCCCTCTCAACGGCAAAAAATACAGTCTCCATGGGACCCAATAACATCCCTGGCTGTATCCTACATGAACTCAGACATGAGCTCACAACTCAATTAGACACCATATTCAACCAAAGCCTGAGCTTTCAGCTGAATGGAGGACAGTCACTGCCATCCCTCTACACAAAGGTGGAATGTCCACTGACGCAGGCAATTATAGGCCCATTAGCCTAACTAGCCTGATCTGCAAGGCCATGGAATGCATTATCATGGACCTTATAATCAAAGACATTGGCAACCTCCAAATGCTTGACCCCACACAGTTTTGCTTTTTCAAAGGGAGATCATGCCTGTTAAACTAGGTTGACTTCTTTGAAACAGTCACCGAAGCCATGGAGGAGGGGAAGACGGTGCACACCACCTACCTTGACCTAGCCAAAGCCTTTGACATTACTCCCCACTCGGGCATAATAGATAAACTCTCCCAGCTAGGCCTCAACCCATATGTTACCAGATGGGTAGCTAACTGGCTCACTGATAGAACCCACTCAGTCAGAGCAGGGGAAGCCACCTGTAGTAGAAGACCCGTAATGAGTGTTGTACCCCAAGGATTGGTATTGGGGCCTCTACTGTTTGAGATATACTTTTCTGAGGTTCAAGCCAAAATCAGTGATCTGTGGCTGACTAAGTTTGCAGATTACTGCACGCTGGGTGGTGTCTTAAATTCTCCGATGCGAACATTCTCCAAGAGGGCCTTACCCAAACTAATGACTGGTGCCAGAAGCATGACCTCAAACTGAATGCCAAGAAATGCATCATTATCCCCTTTGGGGAAAATGTCATCTCCACTAATTATCACAACGTACTAAGCATGCAATCAGTCATGAAGGACTTGGGCACCCAGGTTGATAGCAACCTGACTTTTGACCACCACGTTGCCTCCATTGTACAGAAGGCTTTCTACATGTCTCACCCCATAAATAAGGGTATTTCATCCAGGAACAAGAAGGTCTTAACATCCCTGTACTCCTATCTTATCAGATCTATTATCAAGTACAATGCCCCCTTTGGGATGTACCTTGCCAAGCACATGCAGCAGTTGGAGAGACCACAGAAGTTCTTGACCAGGAAAATCCAGGGTCTCAAACACCTATCCTATACAGATAGGATAAAAGCCCTGCCTCTCTACTCAGTCTCAAACAGACTGCTCAGAAGTGACCTGTATCTGGCATACAAGGCCATTTCAGGCCTAGCCTTGATGGAGTTGCTGCATATCTGTAAGACAAACTCCACTCGCCCAACCCACACGCAAGGCCTTAACCTGGTCTCTGACATTAATAGAACTTGTTGGCAGAATAGATTTGTGTTTCAAAGACTCCCCTTTCAGCTATTGATAATTGTTACTCAAACCAAACATCCTTGCAGCCCTTTTTCGTCTGATGCACCACAGTCAACAGGGGGAGCCACTCCTTAATGTGCATAGTTACCTTACTACTAACCTGGAAAGGCTAATCCAACACAGGTGGGAAAATATGGCCTGACAGGTAAATTGGGAATATAAAGATTTCACTAGGATAACCACCAGCCACATGCCTGTCAACTTCTTACAGCAAGAGTTCTAGACAATGATAAACATATTAGGGGACAAAAGCACAGACCAACAACAGATCCAAACATTGCTCTATTAAAATTCAAACACAGCCAGCATCAATACAAAGCCCCAAACCCTCATGTTTGTCATTACTTAGCTGCTCTAATCCTCTGTGATTTACCATTAAACCACAAACTGCACTAGGAACAGACCATTAACATGAGGCAAAAAATCTGGGTGATCAGCCAACCAAGGAAGCCTTCCATCAGAAAAGATCTCCACTCATCTTAAAGAAAACCTTGCAAGAAAGTAAAACCAACAGTAGACCTAACATTATTTCCTCCAGTACCAGGGAAAACAGCTATTATAGATTCATGAGCTGCTGCTCCAAAACTGACAGTGTACACCCTCCAAATTGGTAATAAATACTTGTCTTATGCTGAAAAAAATATAGCCATAATTCCTTTTCTAAACTATGGGCCATAATCTATAGTTTGTAACTCTTGAGTGATCTTTCTGCTGCACATTTTAGTAAAACAATGTACATGTAATATCCCCTCAAATAACTGATTATGCATTTTTAACAGAATTCTATGTGACACTCCATGTTGGTTAGAAGAGGGCATAGTACCAAAAATTCCGTTATGATAGTGGCCCCGTGGCATAGAGAGATGAGGTCCTTACTAAGCCCCAGGTGATCTGTGTTTAACAGTCAGCAAGGGTGCTGGTAGATGTGCATGAGATGATTAGAGTGAGAGGCTGATGTCAGTTTGCTCATCCTGGCTGGGAGAGTCAGAGTAGGCTTGACAGAATGGCAGCATAAAGAGCTCAATGAGCTCCATGCCACAAGTGGTGCATCACTTGGTCTGGAAGTCCTGCATGTGGCAGAAATCAGGTGCACCTCCTAAAGGCAGCACTCAAAGAGCATGTAAGGTTGTTACAGGGTGGTGATGGGGTAGATCATACTCTTCAGCAGCAGCAGTGTGATGCTCCACCAGCATCCTCCATCTTCTCACTGACATCAGATATTGGTCAGCTGGGTGCAGGAGAGGCTACTGAGGGACAGGCAAGCCCAATGGACAAGGAAAGGAGCCTGAGACAACTGATGGTCAGCTGTAGGAAGGGGAAAACTTTCTCTCATTCTTTAACTTGCTGCTTCTACAGTACCATAGATGAAACACAACTGAGTACAGTAATTTCTGTTAACCCAAGCAAGCTTTCATCTCCTATTGTTTTTTTATGTCTTCAGATTACAGAGTTTACACTTCAGGTATTGGATAAAATTTCATTTAAATGGTTCTCTGACTAGTCACATGTCTGACCTGGAGGAGTCCTGTTCCAGGACAGACTGTTCCCTCCTTTCTGTCTCTTCACAGAGCATACCTTACAGGTGTGCTCTTGTCCTTTTACTGCTCTGCTTTCATAGATACCAGTAAGACCCTTAATAGAAGCTTTAAATGCTTATTTGATGCTACTGACCTTTTGCTATTTTTGGCAGTGGGAATATAAAGATTTCACTGGGATAACCGCCAGCCACATGCCTGTCAACTTCGTACAGCAAGAGTTCTAGACAATGATAAACATATTAGGGGACAAAAGCACAGACCAACAACAGATCCAAACATTGCTCTGTTAAACTTCAAAAGCAGCCAGCATCAATACAACACCCAAAACCCTCATGGGACACTGAGTTCTAAAGTTCTGGTCTATTTAATGAGAAGGCTTAATTTGATACTTGTAAGGAATAACCTAATACATTCAGAGGTAAGAGAGGATGGTACGAAATAGGTTGAGATACTAATTTAGCTTTTAAACTTGTGTTTTGGAAAGGGAAGGGAAATAACCTAAATATAACAGCTTAAAATAAAATCAGTTCCTATGTGCTTTGATTTGAGGAGGATAAGTAAACAGCATAACACAATGATGTTTTCTTCTGTATGAACTGAAATGAAGTACCGTACTTTCTTTCAGTAACTTGGAGAGCTTACATGTTATAGTTTTGAAAATAATGGCAGTCATCACACAAGACAGGGTTGAGTACTTCTTTATCAACAACCATTTTCCCTTCAACTACTAAATAAATGGAGGCTAAATTAAAAGTACACATAAGGCTTATGTTATAGAAATTCAGATGTTGACATCTCAGTGAAGCCGAGAGCGGGATCAAATTGTACCTCAGGATATTTAAACAGGAAAACAGATTTCAAGCAGCTCCCATTTGCTTCAAGATTACAAAAAAAAATCCATTAATCACAGCAAATAATCTGGCTTGTGTGTCAAAGAGCGTGACTACAGTTTTGTAGAAATAAACAATACGAATACAAGGAAAATATCACTGGTGATGGCAGTTCTAGTTATGTAGTCATCATTAAGTAGCACGACAGTATTAGGATATCAGCAAATATTAACATCATAGTGTTTAAAAGTGACACTGAGATGAAGTTAATAAACATAGAGGAGAGTAGAAGACGTAATATGGATCACCAGGGAGGCCTTGATCTTACAGGGAGGAAAGGAGCATAGGTATCTCCCACCTTTATCCTACATGTTCTTTATTTCAGATAATCCTGAAACTAGTAAGGAAGACCTTTAAGAATAAGTCAAGCTCTCTAATGATGAAAGTATTCTGCTAGGTTGGTATAGAGCAATGTGCAACATCCCACCTGAGCACTAATGATGAAAGTATTCTGCTAGGTTGTGAATCTCAAACCAAAAGCAGTAGATGAAATGAAGTAGCAAACGAATTGTGTTTGCTCCTTCATTTCATTTACTGCTTTAGGTTTGAGATTCATTTTCTAGTTTGTTGTGTGCTTGCACATTTTGTATTCTGATTGATTGTTGTAGAGCAATGTGCAACATTCCACCCAAGAACTAATAGGTTCATAGGTTCATAGATAGGTACTAGGCTATTGGCACTAAGGACTATATAAACATAGCCAAAAAGGTACCCTGGCATTCGCCACCGAAGAAAATTATTTTCCTATACCACTGTTGCGCAGAGCCACAGAAGTGATCCACGGGGTGAATTTCCTATTTCCCATCCAATCATCAAGATTTTTCTTGAAGAGTGCTAATGAGGAGCTTTGCTTGATATAGATAGGTAGTTTGTTCCAGAGTATGGGAAGTCTTTGGGACAGGAATCTATCCCTCCAACATGTTCTCTTTATTGTGGTGACAAGGTTTAGGGCTCTAGAGCATGTAGCTCAGAGGGATTGGGATTTCTTTAAGTGGATCATGTCCAGCAGCTCTGGGTTTGACATAGTTTTGTATGTTAGGCAGAGATCGCCTCTGAGTAGGCGATATGCGATGGAGTAAAGCTGGAGATTTTTGAGATGGTCTGTGTAGGGCATCTGTTTGAGGCAGGTAGTTCTCTCTGTGAGGTATTTCTGCGGTCTTTCCAGTTGTTGTAGATGTCTTGTGAGGTACATACCAAAAAGGGGCGTTGTACTCTATAATGGGTCTAATGAGTGATGAGTAGAGGGGAACAATGACCTCTTTTTTCCTGCATGAGAAAACATTTGTGATGAGATGTGCTACGTAGAAGGATTTCCTGACTACTGTGGTGATGCGATTATCAAAGGAGAGACTACTGTTCACCTGTGTCCCAAGGTCACTTATCACACTTTCGGTGTTAAGTTTACTACCGCCTATGTGGTAGTTCATGGGTACAGAGTATTTACCTAAGGGGATGACAATGCACTTTTTGGCAATTGGATTGAGGCCATGGCTTTGACACCAGACATCTGTCTCAGTGAGGGCCTTTTGTAGGATAAATAATGTAGGATTAATGAATAAAGTATTCTGCTAGATTGTTGTAGAGGAATGAGCAACATCCCATCTGAGCACTGATGATTAAAGTATTCTGCTAGGTTGTTATAGAGCAATGTGCAACATCCCACCTGAGCACTAATGATAAAGTAATCATCTAGGTTGTTATACAGCAATGTGCAACATCCCACCTGAGCACTAATGATTAAAGTATTCTGCTTGGTTGTTATGGAGCAATGTGCAACATCCCACCTGAGCACTGATGATGACAGTATTCTGCTAGGCTGTTATAGAGCAATGTGCAACTTCCCACCTGAACACTAATGATTAAAGTATTCTTCTTGGTTGTTATGGAGCAATGTGCAACATCCCACCTGAGCACTAATGATGAAAGTATTCTGCCAGGTTGTTGTATAGAAATGTGCAACATCCCACCTCAGCACTGATGATGAATGTATTCAGCTAGGTGCTTATACAGCAATGTACAGCATCAAACCTGAAAACTAATGATGAAAGTATACTTCCAGGTTGTTATAGAAGAATGTGCAACATCCCACCTGAGCACTGATGATGAAAGTATTCTGCTAGATTGCTATAGATCAATGTGCAACATCCCACCAGAGCATGGATGATGATCGAATTCTGCTAGGTTGTTATAGAGCAATGTGCAACATTGCACCTGAGCTCTGATGATGAAAGTATTCTGCTAGGTTGTTATAGAGGAATGTGCAACATCCCACTTGAACACTGATGATGAAAGTTTTCTGCTAGGTTGTTATAGAGCAATGTGCAACATCCCACCTGAGCACTGATGATGAATGTATTCTGCTAGATTCATAAAGAGCAATGTACAGCATCAGACCTGAGCAGTATTGATGAAAGTATTCTGCCAGGTTGTTATAGAGGAATGTGCAACATCCCACCTGAACACTGATGATGAAAGTATTCTGCTAAGTTGCTATAGAATAATGTGCAACATCCCACCTGAGCACTAATGACGAATGTATTATTCTAGGTTATTATAGAGCAATGCGCAATCATCCCACCTAAGCACTGATGATGAAAGTATTCTGCTAAGTTGTTATAGAGCAATATGCAACATCCCACCTGAGCACTGATGATAAAATTATTCTGTTAGCTTGTTATAGAACAATGTGCAACATCCTACCTGAGCACTAATGATTAAAGCATTCCACTAAGTTGTTATAGAGCAATGTGCAACATCCCACCTGAGCACTGATGATGAAATTATTCTGCTTGGTTGTTATAGAGCAATGGGCAACATCCCACCTGAGCACTAATTATGAAATTATTCTGCTAGGTTGTTGTAGAGCAATGTGCAACATTCCACCTGAGCACTAATGATAAATGTATTCTGCTTGGTTGTTATAAACTAATGTGCAACATCCCACCTGAGCATTAATGAATAAAGTATTCCTCTATGTTGTTGTAAAGCAATGTGCAAAATTCCACCTGAGCACTAATGATTAAACTATTCTGCTAGGCTGTTGCTGAGCAATGTGCAACATCCCACCTGAGCAATAATGATTAAAGTATTCTGCTAGGTTGTTGTAGAGCAATGTGCACCATCCCACCTGAATACTTATGATTAAAGTATTCAGCTAGGTTGTTATAGAGCAATGTGCAACATCACACCTGAGCACTAATGATTAAAGTATTCTGCTAAGTTGTTATAGAGCAGTTTGCAACATCCTGCCTGAGCACTAATATTTAAAGTATTCTGCTAAGATGTTGTAGAACAATGTGCAACATCTCACCTGAGCACTGATGATGAAAGTATTCTGCTAGGTTGTTATAGAGCAATGTGCAACATCCCACCTGAGCACTGATGATGAAAGTATTATGCTAGGTTGTTATAGAGAAATGTGCACCATCCCACTGAACACTGATGAAGAAAGTACTCTTCTAAGTTGTTATAGAGCAATGTGCAACATCATACCTGAGCACTAATGATTAAAGCATTCTGCTAAGTTGTTATAGAGCAATGTGCAAAATCCCACCTGAGCACTACTGATTAAAGTATTCTGCTAAGTTGTTATAGACCAATGTGCAACATCCCACCTGAGCACTGATGATAGTATTCTGCTAGGTTGTTATAGAGCAATGTGCAACATCCTACCTGAGTATAATAATTAAAATATTCTGCTAAGTTGTTATAGAGCAATGTGCAGCATGCCAACTGAGCACTGATGATGAACGCATTCTGCTAGGTAGTTGTAGAGAAATGTGCAAAATCCCACCTGAGCACTTATGATGAAAGTATTCTGCTAGTTGTTATAGGGCAATGTGCAACATTCCACCTGAGCAATAAAGATTAAAGTATTCTGCTAGGTTGTTGTAGAGCAATGTGCAAAATCTCACCTGAGCACTACTGATGAAAGCATTCTGCTAGGCTGTTATAGAGCAATGTGCAACATCTCACCTGAGCACTGATGATGAAAGTATTCTGCTAGGTTGTTATGGAGGAATGGGCAAAATCCCACCTGAGCACTAATGATTAAAGTATTCTGTTAGGTTGTTATAGTGCAATGTACAACATCCCAGCTGAGCACTGATGATGAAAGTATTCTGCTAGGTTGTTATAGAGGAATGTGCAACATCCCACCTAAGCACTAATGATGAAAGTAATCTGTTACTTTGTTAAAGAGCAATGTGCAACATCCCACCTGAGCACTGATTATGAAAGTATTCTGCTAGGTTGTTATGTAGGAATGTGCAACATCCCACCTAAGCATTGATGATGAAAGTATTCTGCTAGGTTGTTATAGAGCAATGTGCAAAGTTCCACCTGAGCAATAATGATTAAAGTATTCTGCTAGGTTGTTATAGAGCAATGTGCAACATCCCACCTGAGCAATATTGATGAAAGTATTCTGCTAGGCTGTTATAGAGCAATATGCAACATCCCACCTGAGCAATGTTGATGAAAGTGTTCTGCAAGGTTGTTATAGACCAATGTGCAACATCCCACCTGAGTACTGATGATGGAAGTATTATTCTAGGTTTTTATAGAGCAATGTACAACATCCCACCTGAGCACTAATGATTAAAGTATTCTGCTAAGTTGTTATAGAGCAATGCACAATCATCCCACCTAAGCACTGATGATGAAAGTATTCTGCTAAGTTGTTATAGAGCAATACACAATCATCCCACCTAAGCACTGATGATGAAAGTATTCTGCTAAGTTGTCATAGAGCAATGTGCAACATTCTTCCTGAGCACTAATGATTAAATTATTCTGCTAGGCTGTTATAGAGCAATGTGCAGCATCCCACCTGAGCACTGATGATTAAAGTATTCTGCTAGGTTGTTATAGAGCAATGTGCAACATCCCACCTGAGCACTGATGATGAAAGTATTCTCCTAGGTTGTTATAGTGCAATGTGCAACATCCCACTTGAGCAATGATGATGAAAGTATTCTCCTAGGTTGTTATAGTGCAATGTGCAACATCCCACTTGAGCAATGATGATGAAAGTATTCTCCTAGGTTGTTATAGAGCAATGTGCAACATCCCACCTGAGCACTGATGATGGAAGTGTTCTGCTAAGTTGTTATAGACCAATGTGCAACATCCCACCTGAGCACTGATGATGTAAGTATTTTGCTAAGTTGTTATATAGCAATGTGCAACATTCCACCTGAGCACTGATGATGAAAGTATTCTGCTAGGTGGTTATAGAGCAATGTGCAACATCCCACCTGAGCACTGATGATGAAAGTATTCTCCTAGGTTGTTATAGTGCAATGTGCAACATCCCACTTGAGCAATGATGATGAAAGTATTCTCCTAGGTTGTTATAGTGCAATGTGCAACATCCCACTTGAGCAATGATGATGAAAGTATTCTCCTAGGTTGTTATAGAGCAATGTGCAACATCCCACCTGAGCACTGATGATGGAAGTGTTCTGCTAAGTTGTTATAGACCAATGTGCAACATCCCACCTGAGCACTGATGATGAAAGTATTTTGCTAAGTTGTTATATAGCAATGTGCAACATTCCACCTGAGCACTGATGATGAAAATATTCTGCTAGGTGGTTATAGAGCAATGTGCAACATCCCACCTGAGCACTGATGATGAAAGTATTCTGTTAGGTTGTTTTTGAGGAATGTGCAATATCCCACCTGAGCATTGATGATGAAAGTATTCTGCTAGGTTGTTATAGAGCAATGTGCAAAGTTCCACCTGAGCAATAATGATTAAAGTATTCTGCTAGGTTGTTATAGAGCAATGTGCAGCATGCCACCTGAGCACTAATGATTAAAGTATTCTGCTTGTTTGTTATGGAGCACTGTGCAACATCCCACCTGAGCACTGCTGATGAATGTATTCTGCTAGGTTGTTATAGAGCAATGTGCAACATCCCACCTGATCACTGATGATGAAAGTATTCTGCTAGGTTGTTTTAGAGCAATGTGCAACATTCTTCCTGAGCGCTAATGATTAAATTATTCTGCTAGGTTGTTATAGAGCAATGTGCAACATCCCACCTAAGCACTAATGATGAAAGTAATCTGTTACTTTGTTAAAGAGCAATGTGCAACAGCCCACCTGAGCACTGATGATGAAAGTATTCTGCTAGGTTGTTATGTAGGAATGTGCAACATCCCACCTGAGCATTGATGATGAAAGTATTCTGCTAGGTTGTTATAGAGCAATGTGCAAAGTTCCACCTGAGCAATAATGATTAAAGTATTCTGCTAGGTTGTTATAGAGCAATGTGCAACATCCCACCTGAGCAATGTTGATGAAAGTGTTCTGCAAGGTTGTTATAGACCAATGTGCAACATCCCACCTGAGTACTGATGATGGAAGTATTATTCTAGGTTTTTATAGAGCAATGTACAACATCCCACCTGAGCACTAATGATTAAAGTATTCTGCTAAGTTGTTATAGAGCAATGCACAATCATCCCACCTAAGCACTGATGATGAAAGCATTCTGCTAAGTTGTTATAGAGCAATGCACAATCATCCCACCTAAGCACTGATGATGAAAGTATTCTGCTAAGTTGTTATAGAGCAATGTGCAACATTCTTCCTGAGCACTAATGATTAAATTATTCTGCTAGGTTGTTATAGAGCAATGTGCAGCATCCCACCTGAGCACTGATGATAGTATTCTGCTAGGTTGTTATAGAGCAATGTGCAACATCCTACCTGAGTATAATAATTAAAATATTCTGCTAAGTTGTTATAGAGCAATGTGCAGCATGCCAACTGAGCACTGATGATGAACGCATTCTGCTAGGTAGTTGTAGAGAAATGTGCAAAATCCCACCTGAGCACTTATGATGAAAGTATTCTGCTAGTTGTTATAGGGCAATGTGCAACATTCCACCTGAGCAATAAAGATTAAAGTATTCTGCTAGGTTGTTGTAGAGCAATGTGCAAAATCTCACCTGAGCACTACTGATGAAAGCATTCTGCTAGGCTGTTATAGAGCAATGTGCAACATCCCACCTGAGCACTGATGATGAAAGTATTCTGCTAGGTTGTTATGGAGGAATGGGCAAAATCCCACCTGAGCACTAATGATTAAAGTATTCTGCTAGGTTGTTATAGTGCAATGTACAACATCCCACCTGAGCACTGATGATGAAAGTATTCTGCTAGGTTGTTATAGAGGAATGTGCAACATCCCACCTAAGCACTAATGATGAAAGTAATCTGTTCCTTTGTTAAAGAGCAATGTGCAACATCCCACCTGAGCACTGATGATGAAAGTATTCTGCTAGGTTGTTATGTAGGAATGTGTAACATCCCACCTGGGCATTGATGATGAAAGTATTCTGCTAGGTTGTTATAGAGCAATGTGCAAAGTTCCACCTGAGTAATAATGATTAAAGTATTCTGCTAGGTTGTTATAGAGCAATGTGCAACATCCCACCTGAGCAATATTGATGAGAGTATTCTGCTAGGCTGTTATAGAGCAATATGCAGCATCCCACCTGAACATTGTTGATGAAAGTGTTCTGCAAGGTTGTTATAGACCAATGTGCAACATCCCACCTGAGTACTGATGATGGAAGTATTATTCTAGGTTTTTATAGAGCAATGTACAACATCCCACCTGAGCAATAATGATTAAAGTATTCTGCTAAGTTGTTATAGAGCAATCCACAATCATCCCACCTAAGCACTGATGATGAAAGTATTCTGCTAAGTTGTTATAGAGCAATGCACAATCATCCCACCTAAGCACTGATGATGAAAGTATTCTGCTAAGTTGTCATAGAGCAATGTGCAACATTCTTCCTGAGCACTAATGATTAAATTATTCTGCTAGGTTGTTATAGAGCAATGTGCAGCATCCCACCTGAGCACTGATGATTAAAGTATTCTGCTAGGTTGTTATAGAGCAATGTGCAACATCCCACCTGAGCACTGATGATGAAAGTATTCTCCTAGGTTGTTATAGTGCAATGTGCAACATCCCACTTGAGCAATGATGATGAAAGTATTCTCCTAGGTTGTTATAGTGCAATGTGCAACATCCCACTTGAGCAATGATGATGAAAGTATTCTCCTAGGTTGTTATAGAGCAATGTGCAACATCCTACCTGAGCATTGATGATGGAAGTGTTCTGCTAAGTTGTTATAGACCAATGTGCAACATCCCACCTGAGCACTGATGATGAAAGTATTCTGCTAGGTTGTTATATAGCAATATGCAACATTCCACCTGAGCACTGATGATGAAAGTATTCTGCTAGGTTGTTATAGAGCAATGTGCAACATCCCACCTGAGCACTGATGATGAAAGTATTCTGTTAGGTTGTTTTTGAGGAATATGCAATATCCCACCTGAGCATTGATGATGAAAGTATTCTGCTAGGTTGTTATAGAGCAATGTGCAAAGTTCCACCTGAGCAATAATGATTAAAGTATTCTGCTAGGTTGTTATAGAGTAATGTGCAGCATGCCACCTGAGCACTAATGATTAAAGTATTCGCTTGTTTGTTATGGAGCACTGTGCAACATCCCACCTGAGCACTGCTGATGAATGTATTCTGCTAGGTTGTTATAGAGCAATGTGCAACATCCCACCTGAGCACTGATGATGAAAGTATTCTGCTAGGTTGTTTTAGAGCAATGTGCAACATTCTTCCTGAGTGCTAATGATTAAATTATTCTGCTAGGTTGTTATAGAGTATTGTGCAGCATCCCACCTGAGCACTAATGATTAAAGTATTCTGTTTGGTTTTTGTTGAGCAATGTGCAACATCCCACCTGAGCACTGATGATGAAAGTATTCTGCTAGGTTGTTATAATGCCCAACATCACACAGGCATTGAGAAAGCACCTGAGCATTAATGACTAGGGTTCTTCTGGGTTGTTGTGCACAATGTGCAGCATCCACCTGAGCAATGTTGTTGAAAGTGTTCTGTTCTGGTTGTTACCAATGATGTGCAACATCACCTGAGTACTGATGATGGAAGTATTATTCTAGGTTTTATAGAGCAATGTGCAACATCCCACCCTGAGCACTAATGATTAAAGTATTCTGCTAAGTTGTTATATAGCAATGCACAATCATCCCACACACCTAAGCACTGATGATGAAATTCTGCTAAGTTGTTGTTATAGAGCAATGCACAATCATCCCACTTAAGCACTGATGATGAGTTGCTATAGAGCAATGTGCAACATTCTTCCTGAGCACTAATGATTAAATTATTCTGCTAGGTTGTTATAGAGTATTGTGCAGCATCCCACCTGAGCACTAATGATTAAAGTATTCTGCTTGTTTTTTGTTGAGCAATGTGCAACATCTCACCTGAGTACTATTGATGAAAGTATTCTGTGAGCATTGATGATTCTGCTGCTCTGTTATTGTTATAGAGGCATGTGCAAAAGTTCCACTGATGATTAAAGTATTCAAGTATTCTGCTAGGTTGTTGCTAAATGTGTAGCATGCCAATGAAACAACATCCCACCTGATCACTGATGATGAAAGTATTCTGCTAGGTTGTTTTAGTGCAATGTGCAACATTCTTCCTGAGCGCTAATGATTAAATTATTCTGCTAGGTTGTTATAGAGCAATGTGCAACATCCTACCTAAGCACTACTGATTAAAGTATTCTGCTAGGTTATTATAGTGCAATGTGCAACATCCCACCTGAGCACTATTGATGAAAGTATGCTGCTAGTTTGTTGCAGAGAAATGTGCAACAGCCCAGCTGAGCACTAATGATTTAAATATTCTGCTAGGTTGGTATAGAGCAATGTGCAACATCCCACCTGAGCACTGATAATCAAAGTATTCTGCTAAGTTGTTTTAGAGCAATGTGCAACATCCCACCTGACCATTAATGATTAAAGTATTCTGCTAGGTTGTTGTAGAGCAATGTGCAACATCCCACCTGAGCACTAATGATTAAAGTATTCTGCTAGGTTGTTATAGAGCAATGTGCAACATCCCACCTGAGCACTAATGATTAAAGTATTCTGCTAGGTTGTCAGTCTCAGTAGTATTATTTGTAAGTTATAGAGTGCATTATCACTGAACTAAGTTAGCAACAACATGGGTGACATCCAGACCCTTATTACTGATATATTTAGATTTATTAATGAACAGTTTTTCCAGCTCATCCCCACTACATTTTAGACAAGTTTGCAGATTCTTTACATGAGGGATAGATTGTCCATTCTTCCTAAAACAGCCCTGCTAAAGGCCTTGATACCAAACTCACTAAGCTCAGGGTTAACCTTTACGTTGTCCAATGGCTTTGTAATTTGCTTACAGACCAGATTGATATTTCCCTTGTCATAAAAATATTACTAATGGCATAGAGAGAGAGAGATAGATAGCTATAGATGTGTAAATATCTGTCTATCTGCCTATTTATATTAGTGACATTTCAATGACTGTCACAGATGCGTTTTGATTCATTATGATAACTGAGATAATTTCCAGCTATTCACTTTTCAATGTCTCTTAGTGGAAACAAATTCTTAATGTGATCACGGTTTACTACAGACACAGAATTGGCAAATTCATATGACAGACAGTGCTGCCACTGTGCTGAGCTTTCTTGAAGTGTTTTACTTCAATTACTATAGTTTCACATATTATCATATGTGACATTTTGTTCAAACGTACTGTGCTAAACAAATAAATAATAATATATCAGTATTTAGGAATAAACTAAATGGTGCAAAATCTCTCTTTTGTCACTTCATCTTATATATTCTTATTTCTTAAATGTTCCCTTATGTCCCTACCCTCAAATTTCCTTCTGATTGCCTAACATGTTCATAGATTCATATATTAATATATTCATAGATGCATAGATTCATAGATTGTTCCTAGGAAAATCAATATCCAACAAGTCCAGAAAGATCCCGGGGGGGAGGGGTTCTAAGTCAAGCCAAGTATTTCTGAAAGAATAATGATGTCCTATATCTGAACAGAACATTGCAGGCCAGGCATTTACAAGTTATCTTTATCCATAACAGACATGGGTGCCAGGCCCGGTGTAAATTTCCTATTCCTCATTGACTGGTTTAGATTGCACTTAAACTGGGTAACAGACAAACTCAGCTTCATATAGATGGAAAGCCCATTCCATAGGAGGAAAAGTCTCTGGGACATATATCTGTCTCTAATGCATGTTTTGTTTAAGCCACAGACAAAATGCAGGCCCCTAGACCTTGTATTTCTGGTACTCTTTGACTTATGAATATGCAGGAGATTCATAAGTATGGGGTTTGGGGATGTCTTGTAAGCCACACATAGCTTACCCCTTAGTAGTCTGTAAAAGACTGAGTAGAGGGAAAAGGCTTTAAGGTGCTCCACATAAGGTAGGATTGTTACACCTTGTATTCTTTTTGTAAGGAACCTCTGAGGTCACTCAAGTTGCTGCATATGCCTAGTCAGGTACATACAGATGGGAACATTATTCTCTATGACTGGTCTGATAAGGGTGATGTAGAGTGGGATAGTGATTTCTTTGGACCTAGATGCCAAGCATTTACTTATAAGTTGCACAGCATAAAAGGATTTCCTCACCACTGTGGCCACATGGTGGTAAAAGGTAAGGCTACTGGCTATTTGCGTACCCAAATCCCTGACCACTGGGTCACCCCTTAGGGGCATATTATCAACATGGTAATTAGCAGGGGTGCTTGATTTTCCAAAGGGTACAATTATGCATTTCTTAGAATGGACTTTAAGACCACCACTTTGGCACCATTTGTTAGAGAAAGACCTTCTTGAAAAATGCTAGTGTCTGCAGGGGAGTCGATGATAACTTCCAGCTTGCAATCATCTGCAAACTTAGTCAGCCATAGACATTCAGAATTTGCTTTCATTTCAGAGAAATAGATACTAAAACGGAGCAGGCCCAATACCAATCTCTGTGGAACTCTATTAGTGAATGGCCTATTGGTGGAGGTGTCCTCACCTATTTTGATCTCCTGGGTCCTATAAGTGAGCTAGTTGGCTTTCTAGTGGGTGATAAAAGGGTTTCTATCTAAATTAATGAACTTTCCTATAATGCCTGAGTGTGGTATTGTATCAAAACCCATGGCCAGGTCGAGGAAAGCTGTGTGAACAGCCTTAACCTTCATCCAGTGCTTTGGTGACCCTCTCAAAAAGTCCACCAGATTTAATAAGCATGACCTTCCTTCAACAAAGCTGTACTGTGATGGGTCCAGCATTTGCAAGTTACCTATGTCTTCATTTATCATGTCCATAATGATTCTTTACATGGCCTTACATATGTAGTTTAACTGAATCAGTGGCTGGACCTTCCTTGTTAAGGGGAATAACTGTAGCCATCTTGTATTCCTTGGGCACAAAACTTGACTGTAGGCTCCATTTGAAAAGTGGGTACTTACGTATTATCGCAACCAGATTTTCGCGGTTGCGATAATACGCTTGCTGGCTTGAAAACGGCTATGCAAAACACTGTAAGTTGTCACTCTTTGTGTTTACTGCTGAAAAGCTAATTTTGCTGACATTAAGGAAGAGAAGCAATCATGGAAATCTTTACCTGTTTTGCGTGTATGACGGACGCACTCTTCAATTGGCAGGGCTGGTCTGTTACTGATGAAAGGAGTACTTTTACTGTGAAGAAACAATACTGACAATAAAAAGACGGCTTGGAAATGCTTTCTGCTGAACTCTTTATTTATTAAACGGTAAACTATTTATGTATCACACATTTCATTGTCAGTAATTTCATTTCATTGTCAGTAATTGACACAGCAACATTACTTTTTTCTTCATTTTTACTGATAACCCTGCCTGTGTAATTTGAACCAAAACACACTAACTGACATTATCATAGCACATGTGCTTTTATATTATCATCGGGAGGTGCACTGTATTACAAGAAAAATAAGCTGCCCGCAAACAGCATGCATAAACAGAAACATGATTTTCTACATCTTCAAAGATATCCCTGCCTAAAACAACCTTCAATGTGAAAGAAAACACACTAATTGACATTATCACAGCATTAATGTTTATATTTTCACATCGGGAAGCAACCAGTAAGAACGTGAAAATCTGGTTGCGATAATAAGTAAGTACCGAAAAGTGATTCAAGTGTACCAAAGAAGCCCTGTTTCATGCTATTTATTAAACATACCGGGATGTTATCGGGGCTCATCGATCATGGTTTTTGGCCTTGGAAAATGCATTTATGACCTGTTCCCTAGCAATGAGTGGGGTATTGTGGTATGTAGTATTTTCTTTGGACTATCTGAGTATGGAAGCAATTAGAGATGAATCTGTCAGCTGAAAGATTGACAATGGCCTCTGGTTCAGTGTGGGTGATGCCATTTACAATAATTTCTGTGCATTACTGCATAGCTCCCCTGAGATCATGGACATAGCTGTAGAAATCTTTGTGGTTGTCCTTTGCTTGAGAAGCTATTTTTCCTTCAAAGTTAGCCTTTGAAGTATTAATTAACCATTTTAGCTGCCTGTTAAGATTGGTCAGGGGGCTTGACGCATGTATGGCTTTGTTCCTCCAATGCTTGGTTAAGAATTTTTTTTTTGTATAGCTTTTTGATATTGTGATTCCACCAGGGTGGCTTGTCTTTTGAGTTTGTCTTATTCTTAATACAAGTGGGCACAGCTCACTCACTACAGGTGATGGCTGCACATAGATTTTGTAAATAGCTCAGTATATACTATGGCATTTACCAGGCTTGGAAGTGCTTGGAATTTAGTAGAGAGAGGTTAGCCTTAGAATAGTTCCTAAAGGTTTTTGATTTTGCTGGATCCCGGGATTTAGTTTTTATTTCAAGTAATGCTGCCTTATTGTCAGATCTGATGAGTGAAGACATTGCACTGGGTAAGGAACATAGGACCCCATGTTTGTGAATACAAGGTCAAGGATGTTTCTACCCCTGGTAGGAGAATGGACCAACTGTTCCAGGATGTTAGCATAAACAAAGTTTAGGAATCGCTGGGCTTATGCATTAGGAATGAGGCAGGATCCCAATCTACAGAGAGGTAGTTGAGATTCCACATGAATATCATATTGGAATGAACAGTGAGTGACTCTAGTACATTGAGACAGGGAGCATGGTTTTCCTGGGAAGTGGAGGGGGGGTTCTATATCACTTAAGTGAACTACCTTTTAAGCTAATGCCTTTTCACTGAATCCTTTTAATCAAACGTCCGATTTGTTGAAGACTGTAATTGTTGTAGCTGATTTTAATGAATTATTTTTGTTGGCCAACATATCCACAGTAATAAGTTCTGCCTAAAGCCCCCCCCACCATCCAACAATTGGGGGTAGTTAATTAATATTCATACCAATAGTAGCATGAGTATTCCTAGTCTGTTCCTAGTTTACCCTTTTCATCAACGTAGTGCGATCTCGGAGTTGGTATATTTAATTTGCAGGAGGAATGGGGATGAAGTTCCCCACTTGGGGGGTGCAAAGGGGTGCAGCCCCCTTGCAAAAGTAAAAGAGAAAAGGTTTTTGCAATTTTTAAGTTAATTACTGAGGCTACGCCCACTTCTGAGCAGTCCAGTCTGCCAGGTTGTATAGTAATATAATCTGTATAAAATATTACAATAAAAAGTAGTAGTAGTGCTTTTTTATTTTATGTAAGTATTTTAAAAAATATATCAAATTTTAAATATTAAAATAATGTTAAAAGTTTGTAAGTATTCCTGTTTTCTGGAGTTGTTCAGTAACATCAGAGCTGAAGTTTGTTAGGTGGCCAACTAAAATAGTTCAATCTAATTTCATTCAATACTTAAAGTCTTCAACAAATAGGGCATTCAACTAAAATGGTTTGATGAAAATGTATTCACTTAAATTTTAGTTTGATTAACTGATATAGACCTGGAGGGGGACCTATAGGTTGCAAGGATATGGTACAAGACCCTGTTTATGGTGAGCTGCACATGTATGAGTTCCAGTGGGTCATACTCTTTAACTAGACTGGATGTGAAGTTGGTTTAATATTGACTGAGACTCCTCTATCTTTAGTTCTCTCTTGTGTAGTAGCTGGTCTAAAGGTGTGAAAGACATTTCTTACCTTACATTGCTGGGGTATTCTATGTGACTTAAAAACATGTCTCTGTTACTACACAGATGTCTAAACTCTCCACGGACAGGAAGGCTTGCAGGGAGTGAAGTTTCTTGTTAAGTCTTCTAACATTGAGCAGTACCACCTTCAGATAATTCTCCCTAGGTTCAGATAAGTTGGTGGGTTTATCAGTTTGATATTCCCTAAAAAAGGCACTGTGGGGGTGAAAAATGTATTTGCCAAGTGCAGACTATCTCTGGCAAAACTGTGTGGTCTGTCAACCATATCCTCACAGGCCATCAAGTATTGAATCCCCTTGGACTGACACCAGAAGTTAATTCAGTTGTTTATTATCAATAATTTTTTGTTGGTAATGTGACATCATCCATGGAAAAGGTAGTATGCTGCTCAGTACTAGGCTTATACCTGCCTGAGACACCTAATCAGCAAACTCAATCATGTCTCATCTTATATAGTCAAGAGAGGTATGTCTCAGGTCATTACTACCCACGTGGACTATGACAGAGTCATACTGGTACCTGTGGTTTAATGACCTGAGTGCCTGTTTGACTCCATGAATCCTAGCCCCGGAAAGGTAGCTAACGGTGACTGTCTTCTTACTCAGTCTGGTGAGGGGGACATCAGTGTGCCTCACCAATGACCTGGAAATTTGGCTGTGCCCTGATCTGCCTTAACAGCTTAGCAGTAGAGGCATTGGATACAGTGTTACTATGTGCAGCTTTGGGTGGTGTTTTAATGGAGTATAGTTACACCTTTTGCATATTTTATCTGTTTAATTGGGAATAAGTGAGTTGTCAGTGTACATAAAGCAAGTGTTACAATGCCTCAGAATACCCATTTCAACCAGACTGGTCACAGAGAGAGTCGGGAAGTGCATATCCATGGCTACTGATCTACTAGGGAGGAGTGAGGGAAATTTAAATATTGAATAGGTCAATACGACATGGAACTTGATGAGCAATATTCAGTTGTGTGCAAAGTATATACTCTAGTAGTTTAAAGATTCTGTCTAGACAGTAATGCCTTAAGAGTGTAGACCACAAGCCTATCTAATGTAAAATAACTGGTTTGGAGCCCAAGTGTTTAAACCAGAACAAAGACACTTGGAATAAAAGACACAATAAGTATTCACCAGCAATTTCTGGCTCAGATGGGTGGAGGTTACCATCCTTTCCCACAAGAGTGTAGGCAACAAACCTTCCTAATGTAAAATAACTGGTTTGGAGCCCAAGTGCTTAAGCCAGAACTAAGACACTTTTGGAATAGCAGACACAATAATCATTTACCAGCAATTCCCAGATAAGAAGGGTGGAGGCTACCCTCACCTCCTACAAGAATATAGACCACAAACCTACTTAATGTAAAAAAAATTGGTCTGGAGTCCAAGCGCTTAAACTAGAACTAAGGCACTTTTAGAATTACAGACACAGTAAGCCTTCAACAATTAATTCCCATCTCAGAAGGGTGTGAGCTACCTCTCCTGCCACAAGTTCATTCTTCACCACATCATGAGGTTGGCTTAATGGTTAAGGTGTTTACCTTACAGACACAAAGTGCAGGGTTTGATTCTTACTTGGGATAATTGGCTAGACTTAAAAATGCCCCACAAGGGCAGTTAGTCTAGTATGAACCTATGAACAAGAGCGTAGACCACAAACCTTCATTATGTAAGATAACTAGTTTGAAGCCCAAGTGCTTATATCAAAACTAAGCAGCTTAGAATAACAGCTAGAATGTAATCAGGCTACTAACAAGCAATAATAAATGCAGCAGATTAAATGAAACTGAACACTTTAAGAACGTGCACCAAAAAGCTAAATAAAGCACAAATACAGTAAAAACAGTCGAACAAAGTGCATTTTTAGTAACTGGGAAGGTTGGAAACAGAAGATAATTCAAAATTAAGAGACTAATGGAGAGGGCCTCCTCAATTAATCTCTCAGTGCTGAGAAGAATGAACTGATCAGATAAGACAGGGGGAAGTGCTCAAAATCAGACTTATGAGGGGGAGGCATCTCAAAAGCCACCAAGTTTAAAAGCACAACAGCATCAGAGTGTTAAAAATCAAATGCAGACAGAGATCAGCAATAGTTAGGCAGAGAACAAGTCAAACAAGCACTCATTGCTTTGCATTTCCTACTTAAACATCGTATCCCTCTATATACTGGCTGCAGTATACAAAGTCTCTTCTCCTTGAAGATAGATGACTGAACATCTGTCTCCACCACATGGTATTTTCTTGCTTACAATGTTTACCCAGGTTTTATAACCAGTATGCACTCTCAAATACATGCGCAGCACCCTTCACTTCCTCCCCAATGATGTATTACCACATCTTGTAAAACTCAGACATTTTCTTCCCAAAAATGATGACTCATCTCAATCTAGTTTGCGAGTTACTAGTGGATCCATGTCTGAAAATATTACCAAATCAAGAGAAGCATGAAACATATCTGACCCTCAACGATGAATGGACAACAGTATGTCCTGGAGGATGTTTATTGAAAACACAAGTGCCTTTAAATATGTAGATGTAAGTCTTGATTTATCTCTCACCTTTAATGTCTACATTAAAAGTTTTATTGCCAAAGGGCAGGTTTCTCCATCTACCTTGTACAGAATTCATAGACTGCTCACAGAAGAAACTGGCACAACAATAGCTAAGAATGTTAACATTCTTCCCCGTTAGGATATACCTTATCAATGTCTGTAGGCACAATTAGCAATTGATTATGCAATCTGTAAAGAATGGAGAATAAATTATGCTGATTTGTAATAGGTGTACCATATAGGACATTAGTGCCACATTCCTGCTGAAGCAAACTTATATCTAGTACCGTTAACAGCTAAGCTCTACTCCTGTACTTTATTCTCCAAAATACTAAACCTGGGCCACTATAGTTCTTTTCATAGCACCCCCAAAGTTGAAATCTCTTACCAGATCCCACAGGTCCTGTAATCAATTTGCAGATACTTCAGAAATCCCTTTTCATGCAATCTTCTGCTTTACTTAAGTATTTTCTATTCACGGCCCTCTGTGGTAGAATCTACTATAGAAATTAAGAAATGCACAACTCCACTTAGTGTAAATAAAAATCTCCAAGGAGTTTCTCACTAAATATACTGTTTACACAGTTATGTAAGCTTAAGTAATTCTCAGTTTGCAGTGTGATGAATTTGTGTTTTCAAATCTTTTGTCTTCTTATTTTATGCATTATATGGGGTGGCACAGTGGTGCAGCAGTTAGGGTTGCCACCTCACAGCAAGAGGAACTCTGGTTCACTTCTTGGCTGGGATGCCTTCTGTGCAGAGTCTGCATGTTCTCCCTGCATTCTCATAGGTTTCCTCCAGATTCTCCGGTTTCCTCCCACATTCCAAAGGCATGCATTTGGATCATTTCTCCCTGGGCTTCTGCTGAAAATGGGCTCTGTCCCAATTGTACTTTCCAGGTAAACAAATGTTAAATAAATAAATAAATAAATATATACAATGCACTCAAATACATGCATACATTATACCTCTCAACTGCCCAGATTTTTGCAGAATGTCCAGATTTTTACCTCATATTTTTGGTCTGCTCCTCATACAGTTTGGGCTTACTGGCAAATCATTTAGGACTGAAGTCAGAAAATAACGACAGATGATTGAGTTACAGTTTTCATACTCTTCAGAAAATTCATGTTAATGCAAAATCTGTTCTATCAAATGTCTATGTTTGTAAGATCAATATTTTAAAATTGTCCCTATTTTTGGGCTTTTGTCCCCCAATTATATATGGCTTTGTCCAGATTTCTTGACCTAAGAGGTTGAGCAGTATGACATACATATATTAATATACAAATTACATATGTCTTGATTTCTAGACAAGGTTAGCACAAGCCATTTCATATTACCTGATCTCAGTCCAGCATTATGACACAATGTATTTCACCAAAGTAAACATCAACAGATATCTTAATATGTCTAATTTAATAATTTTTTTGGTGTCTGCATGATTTTTATCTGTACAAATACAATATTTCTTTTTACAGTTTCAGTTGTATTTGGCATCTTATGTAGTAATGTCATGATAAATGTGGGTATACACACACATACACACGTACAGGGTTCATATTACATTATCAAAAGATAATGTAATCGAACGCTAAAAATGTTGAAACAGCCACATATCGAAGCGTTTATTGTGGGGGGCTGCGTTCTCCCCACACTCCCATCTAAATATATATTCCAACTCTGGGATCGCACTACAGTGAGGAAAGGGCAAAGATCACAATCTTCACTGTACTGCGATCCCACAATGCGATCTTCGAAATGCGGCCATTTCGAAGTTCTGAGCATTTGATTACGTTATCTTTCAATAACGTAATAGGAACCCCATGTACATGTGAACATGTGCACCACATTCACATGCACACACACACACACACACACACACACACACACACACACACACACACACACACACACACGCACACACGCACACACGCACACACACACACACACACACACACACACACACACACACACACACACACACACACACACACACACACACACACTCACTCACCGACAAATGGCTTTGCAGTACTTAACTGATGCATTGCTGTCAGCCCTACTCCAGCATGAAATGAAAGCAAGTATACTATCTAAAGACATGGTACATATTTCCCTTTGCTACCCACATACAGCCCAGTAAAGTTATTCTTCGAATCATCCTGCTGCCCTAGTCTCATTCAGGTAAAGAGTTACAAGGAAGATCACATGAATAGTTTGCAGTAGCCAAGCCCCCAGTCTAGAATATATGCATAGACTTTCACCAGCAACACCAAGGTAGGTCAGTGCCATTTTATGGCTGTTGAGCTACAATGGACTCTGAATTGGAAACCAATATTACATCAAGAAAATCTGCTCCAAACAGTTTTAAAATTCTGAATTGTGGCAATGATTTCACTTCTAGCAACCAAAACATTTTTCAGGTTGTTGTTCAAGTGTACAGGCTCAGTAGTGTGTTTTCCCATTTGTGTTTGCTGGCTTTATGTTGTAATGCATTAGGCTCAGATTTGAATGTTACACTTTTTACTCTACTTTTTTGCATTGAAGACTAAAAGTGAGTCACAGTGTATTGTTTCTATTTATTTCTGCATCTTAAAGTTTCAGTGACCTCAGAGTAAGAAAAATAAAAAAAGGGAATACCCCCCCCCCCCCCCCACACACACACACACACACTTAAGAGGCTCTAGGAGGGTAAGGCCTTCTCCCTTCAAAAATATTTGGTTTAATTTGCAGGTGGTTTATTTGCAAATAAAACTTTATTTCATTTGAGTACTAGGGCTACAGTGGTATTGTCTTTACAGAGGCATAGGTATAGTCTATCCCTTTCTGATGTTAACATTGTTACCAGTAAGCTAACAGATCTCACTTCAAAACATCCACTTCCTGGTGGACTCAAGGCTAGCAAAATACCTCAAAACTGAATTGCTTACTAAACAGCTTGAATCCCTAATGAAACTATATGATGAAGATTAAGAAATATAGAAACAAGACCCCACTCCCAACAACCTTGACTATTACAACACTCTGAAGAGCTTGACCAAACAGGCCACCCATAGACTCAAAACCAAACAACTAAAATCTAATCAAATATCCCTTCTTCACTACCTTAAAATTCTGGCAGGAAATCAACAAACTAACAGAAAAATCCTATGGACTCACCACTTGGACCTGACAATATCTGCCCTGAGTTCTTGTACTGCTGCAGAAATTCATCACCGCCCACTCTTAAGCTTATTTACAACTCACCACCAATACTATGCCAAACAGTTGGAAATTCTGTTTTGTCAGACCAGTAACAAGGAAACCTAACCCTTTTCTTGCAGTCAGTCCTTCTGCATCTTTATCCTACCCACCATTGGTAAAATTCTTTAAAAAAAAATGTGACCAACTTATCTACAAAATGCCACTTGCTCTCCACCAAACAGTGAATTTTCTGTGCAGGTAGGGATGCAATGACTGCTCTATGGATCCTGATAACATCTTAATTGATAAGGATAAAGGGAATCTTATTGGAGCTCTGCTCAGTGACTTAATCAATGCCTTTGACATGGTCAGTCATCAAATTCTACTTCTCCTTCTGCAAGGCATTTGGTCAACCGTGATGCCATTGTCTGGTGCAAAGACTTTCCATGCAACTGTTCATTCCAGGTAAAGATAGGGACTAGACTTCAAAAGTTCCCTCATTCACTCTGGGGTCACATAAGGCTCCATTCCAGCACCCTTTCTGTTCTCAGTAATTATCAACAAACTTCCACTAGACCCGCTACATTTACCATCACTTCTTTATGCAGATGATATGGTCATCTATAAGTCTGATCCTTCATGTAATACATTTTTTAGCTGCAAAACAATATCTTAAAACAGAGGAAAATTCCATAGTAGAAAAAAAAGAATTGTTAACAATATGAAAATCTACATAAAACCTAAATTGGATTTAAATACAGTTGATAATAACAAATCAACTATATATATAAAACTCATACTGCAAGCAAATTAGAAGGATAAATGTAAATAAGTCATAGGATGAGGCAATATTTCTTTCCATAACAGTAAGAAACTGGATTCTAGATCATTATTATATTCAAATCTTTTGCTAACAAAGTTTAAGTCATTACAGTTCAATTTTGTCTTTGCATATTGGTTAACATATTTGTAAAGATCTTTCTCCATGAGTGTGACAGCATTTTTCTACCTAGAAGCTATAAACAGTCTTAGAGCAGCATGAATTTGTAATAAGAATGTATTTAACTTTTATAGGTTCATAGGTTCATAGGTGGGTACTAGGCTATCGACCCTAGGGCCTATACAAGCCCAGCCAAAAAAGTACCCTGGCTTTTGTACCCAAGAAAATGATTTTCCTGTGCCACTGTCGAGCAGAGCCACAGAAGTGATCCTCAGGGTGAATTTCCTATTTCCCATCCAATCATCAAGATTTTTCTTGAAGAGTGCTAATGAGGAGCTTTGTTTGATATCGATAGGTAGCTTATTCCAGAGTATGGGAAGTCTCTAGGACAGGAATCTATTACTCCGGCATGTTCTGTTTTTTGTGGTGACAAGGTTTAGGTCCTTAGAGCATGTAGCTCAGGAATTGGGATTTCTTTAAGTGGAGCATGTCCAACAGCTCTGGGTTTGACATAGCTTTGCATGTTAGGCAGAGATCACCTCTGAGTAAGCGATATGCGACGGAGTAAAGCTGGAGTTTTTTTAAACTGTCTGCGTAGGGCATCTGTTTGAGGCTGGTAATTTTCTTTGTGAGGTACTTCTGCGGCCTTTCCAGTTGTTGTAGATGTCTTGTGAGGTACATACCAAATGGGGAGTTGTACTCTATAATGGAATGGGTCTAATGAGTGATGAGTAGAGAGGAACAATGACCTCTTTTTTACTGGATTAGAAACCTTTTGTGATGAGGTGTGCCATGTAGAAGGATTTCCTGGCTACTGTGGTGATGTGTCTACTGTGTCCCAAGGTCTCTTATCACACTTTCGATGTTAAGTATACTACCGCCTATGTTGTAGTTCATGGGTACAGAGATTTTACCAAAGGGGATGACAATGCACTTTTTGGCATTGAGCTTGAGGCCATGGCTTTGACACCAGGCATCTGTCTCAGTGAGGCCCTTTTGTAGGATGTCCACATCGTTAGGAGTTTCGATTATGGCTCCTAGTTTGCAGTCATGTGTGAACTTCGTTAGCCAAAGACCTTCTGCATTAGCTTGTACTTCAGAGAAGTAGATACCAAACAGGAGAGGACCCAGGACTGAACCCTGTGGTGTCCCACTTGTCACAGGTCTGAAGTAGGGTTACCACCTGTTCCACGTTGTGAGGGACTGTCCCTTTTTGGGCAGTTGTGTCCTGACAAAAATTATTAAAAATGGCAAATGTCCTGAGATTGTAGGACATAATTATGTCCTATATTGTATTTAATAGTTGCATAACACAGTTATTCTGTATCTAAAATACCTAAATGTTATAAGAAACAGAATAAGCAACTAAAATGCTACAAGAATAAGCTATCATGTAGGCAAAAAAGTTAAGTTCTCTCCTTTGTACTGACCGTGGGTATGTGTCGGCCTGTAAAATCTGATGTGTGTTCCGAGAATGTCCCACTTTGGCCATTTGAAAAGGTGGCAACCCTAGTCTGAAGTCGGATTTGGAGTCTGCTACTTTCACAGTGAGGGTACTGTCAGTGAACTGTACTTTGAACTTTCAAAGGCAATGCCTGAAACTCATCTAATTGCAAAGCTAGCCAATTCTTTACAGTTGTTGAACTCATATCATACAACTGAAACTCAACTTCAAAAGGAATTTCTTCAGCTGCAGCACTGGCCAGACTCCAAGAAACTACTGCCCATTGCTAAAACAACAAAGACCATATTATCTGACACCCATAAAAGATTATCCAAATCCCCCTAATCCTTCTATATCAATGACTGTGATAATAATCCCATTGAAGCATTGCCTCCTTTAGATATTTGCGGATATGGCTAGACCAGTCACTAAAGTTCCAGGAGTACATAAAAAAGTTGAGAGACAAGCAGTCTTGTTTTCTGATCCAACAAAATATCTCAGTTCTCTCAAAACCATTAAGGGCAGCTGTAAGAAAAGCTATTGTCCTTAGTCAGCTTAAGTATGGTCTGTCCATGTTTGCATCTACTTTTGTCAAAAACACTGCTACCATTCAGACCCTCTGGAATAAAAATACGTTGATTGATATTTAACACACCATGGAATAAACACCATTTCCTTATACTTTCAAAGGCTAGGTGGTTGTCAGGCCAGGTCAAATCTATTTCTTAAAGTAAAATAAAATGCACCAAGTTAGCACACAAACATACATTTATGGAAAAAATAAAAATGGTTAACGCTTTCACAACTACACTAGTTGCTTCATCAAATCTATTTCTTAGCTCCTTACTCTTCAAAATACTCAAACATGACATCCCACCTTCTACCTTTCAAATTTTTTAGTACTAAGCCAGAGCTGGCCCTTCCCTATAAACACCTTCACTCAGATTGCACTCTACTATCCATTGCTTCTCTGTACTGGTCCTCAGACTATAGCAGGCATTTCCTCCTGATTTAACTGGTCAAACAAACTGCTCCCTCTTCAGGCCACAGTGCAGGCAATACTTAGTGTAAAACAGTCTGAATGCAATTGTTCTACCAAATTATCTCACTCATCCTAAACTGGGATTTAGCTTACTGTGCCGTCACTGGTCTAAATGCACTACACATATTCTAGTCTCCTCTTTCATTTACTGGCCTCCATTAGCATTCCTAACCTAACTACTTCTGCCATATTTACACCATTTCCATTCCTCTTACTTTAACACTATTCTCCCATTTCTATTCCACTCATGTAAACTGTACCTACATTACCTTTGATCTTATACTGTTTGGCAAATTTTGCATATTTAAAAATGTAGACCACTGTTATATGAATACTGTTCATTGTTTTTGTTATATTATAATGCAACCAGGGCTGAGCAAGTAATTGGTCACTGTTTTATCAGTGTACTACCTCAGTACACAAAGTTAAATAAACAAATAAATTAACAAAAAACAATAGGGGAAAAAATAAATATATATATATATATATATATATATATATATATATATATATATATATATATATATATATATATATATATATATATATATATATATATATATATGGATTTATATATATATATATATATATATATATATATATATATATATATATATATATATATATATATATATATATATATATACGTATATATATATGGATTCCATACATTTGGTCGAATTACACTTAGTCGAAAATGATACCAGGCATTGCACTTCACTGAAAGCTCACTTGACAGAAAGCTCACTTGGTCAAAGTTCATTTGGTCGAAAATGGAATATAGCCCCTGCCCCACTGCAGTGTAACCCTGGAGTGAGAATATTAAATAAGGGGGGGTGTGGGGGGCACAGCCCCCCACAATGGGGGGGGGTGTGGGGCATAGCCCCCTACATAATTTTAATGTATTCACTATTATAAGAAGGTATATCCATTAGAAATGCATTGATATATATATATATCTTTAGTAAAAACTATTGGCATACTGTGGGGGTTACACCCCCACACACCCCCTTATTTAATATTCTCACTCCAGGGTTGCACTGCAGTGGGGCAGGGGCTATATTCCATTTTCGACCAAATGAACTTTGACCAACCTAGATGTTTCCCTGGCAAAATGCAGAAACTATGCATGTCAACAGTATTTGGACTATTCACCTTTTGTGGTTCTTTAGCAGCCAGGTCTTGGTGGCCCCTAACCACTAAATTAAGTAATTTAGGAGCTTTTATTTCATGCTCACATGCCACACCTTAAAAACATATTTTGTGTAGGCTTCATCTGATATATTTCACATGGGATAGCAAGCATACTAGCAGAGGGCTTAGAGAACAAACAAAAAAACGTGCATATTCCTGTTCACCAGTACAATAGCTTTGGTAATTAAACTCTGTACTCTTAAAACACTGACCCATTTAATTAAACATTATCATTTCCTGCACATAGAGTTGTCCTTCTCCAATATTTCTGGATCATTTGTGAATATCTCACTGTTGTCACTTTGCCTAAGCAATACTTTTTCAACTAGATATTTTAAATAAAGTCTGCCAGTTTCACCCATAACAACCATGGCACTAGATAAAATATTGCAACATTCCCAACTCTAGCCAGTAATAAAGTCTTAGCTTACTCTGCAATGTTTATCCACTTATCAATAGTACAATTTTTAAGTGACTTAGCTTTAAACTTACTGTCTCATACTGACATGATAAATAACCAGCTACCAAGTGAAGGGTCACTTGACTGCCTAACCTATACTAAGAACTGTCTCCTACATGTCCCAAGCATTAAATACCAACTGCCTTACTAGGATTGTTTGGCCAGCTAAATGGATAATGATTATTTATCAATTTCACAACCCCAGCACCCATGTAACAGCTAAAAACTGGTGCTATGCTCTATTAAATAAAATGGACAATAATTGATTATTTAACTTATTAACCATTAATATACTAGCTTACTTAACAGGCATTATTCTGTGCAGACAGTGCTGAAGTATCTTAAATAGAATAAAACAGAAAATAAAAAGCTGAAAAGAACAGGTTGGGGGAGAGGTGATGGACTGAGATGGTTAGGTGCTTTAGTTGTGATGTGGCAGGGTGACTGAGATTCCTTTGGAATGTTGATGGGTTCAAAGTTAGTAGGAGACCTGGGGTGCTAGAAGCTGAAAAAGAGCCATTTAGGATCATTTGGGAGCTCAGAGTCTTTGTCAGTCAGTTAGTTGTATGAATATAGACCAGTAGGTAATAGGACCTGGGCACGTGTAATATGAAGATTGCAATTATTACCACATTACCAAAAAGACAAGATAAGGGAAGGGTAACAGCCAACACTGAGTATGAAATGGGAGGTACTTGTAGCCAAAGGAGAAGTGCAGGAAAAAATAACCCTCAAAGACCTTCAAAAGATAGAAACCTAGTATTTAGAACAGAGGGGAAAGGGTCAGGGATATATTCCTTATCTGCTTGAAATTATATTGTTTAGACTCATGCATTCAACACATTTAAAAACAAATTTACAAAAAGCATTTAAATAGGTCGATTAAAATAGTCATGATGAGATATTGTGATCATGCAGAGGTAGACTGATGCATTCCTGCATCCAAACAAAGAAAGCAGGGTAGCAGTAGTATTCCAGGAGGAACTGATTCATCTGTAGAGGAAGGTACAACGAGGAATAAATCAACATGATATTGTACTTAACAACAATGAAGGGATACAAGACCTAGAAACACATTTGGCCCATTGTGACCATATACTAGTATGACCTATAATGGACAAAACTCTTCCTTACCAAACAGACTTTTTCTACTAATCACCCAAACAGAAATTACTCTCCAAAACATTTCTCAAAATTAAAGCTCATTTCTGAAAAGTATCTATCACTTAGAGCAATAGAAGTTGATAGCAATAATCCCAAGAATGAATATACCACATAAAATAATTTACGTTGACAGTGCTGTTGTCTCTAACAGAACTGTACCCGAGATACACATAGTTTATTCACACTGTCAGCCCATGTTCTCTTCTCATTACACAGAAACTTCCTTATTCAGTTCCACCATATTAAATCGGCATTCATTGTGATCTCTTCAAGTAGTTGTTCAATTATCAACTTATCCTTTAGCAAATATTCCTTGAGTGCTTTCACCTTATAATTAACTTTAGAGACAGTCTGGTCTTAAACATTTGACGTCTTTTTGAAAAAGAAGAAACTTTTTCTTTTTAATTCTCAAGTTCGTTAAAGGCATTACTTGTACCATAAACCAAGGTCTCCTAGCAGGATATCATTTTCATTGGTCTAACAAAAAGCATGTTATTGTTCTAAACAATGAGATGCTGCTGTAAAAACATTTCTATACACTGATTACTAAAAGTTTAACTTCATTTGTAAAACACTTAAAGATGTACATTCCATAATTATAGTGCAAATTAGTCCTCTATATCAGCTTCTTTCACTGTGGATGTAGAGTAATGCTTAGTTTTTGATCACCTGCTCACTATGTAAATCAAGTATGTTATACCTGGGTGATATTTTAAGTCATTTTTGCCCCTATGCTTTCCAACCATCAACCCTCATCAGCTGTACTCAAGCATTTCATTTCCCTGCACTTCCCAGCACAGAGGCAATAGCTGTGCAGAGGGGCTGTTATTCAGGCAGCCATGAGGGTGATTTGTGTATCTTACTGCACTCTTTCCTATGGTTTGCTTGCTATGGGGGAATGTGTCCTTATCCAGTCACCTGAAATAATATGGCTTCCCTCTAGACTAGGACCCTACAGAGACAATACCCAAGTTCCCCAAGTGAGAAACAACATGGCACTCCCTCCCCAAATCAACAGCTCATGTCATACCAGGCACTAGCTGTGTAGATGTTTCCTGATGGCTGATGTGAGAAGTTATGTTGCTGCAGGAGCCTTCAACACCTTCCTACAACACATGAGTGCTCCCACACCACACCTACAATGTCCACCATCACTAGCTTGGGAGCGCAGACTGCATATTAGTCTATGGTCCTTTAGTGTCATGCAATCCACAGAGACCAGTCTGTTAACAGATCTTGATTCAGTGGATTCATGCTCTGTTTTCAGAGACTCATGCCACCATAGTACACTCTCATGTCCATAGCATTCTTTTACCTATTCAGAAGAGGTTTCTTCCTCCCAGGCCCCTACTTGTCTTTGTTTAAGTCAACCCTTTATAGAGCTACTTATAGAAAGGACTATGGCCTGGACTAGTTGGAAAGTGGATAAGAACTGTCCATCTTAATATCATAACACCAGGATGTTAGGCATATATTCAGAAGCACACCTAAAACTGCAAAGGATAACTACTTTGGTCATTTAGAAATCAGCATACCTTATCCAGCACAATATTTGGGAGGACTGTTAAGAGGATTACCAGCAATACCACTGCTCTAAAGAGCTCCAAACATGTCATTGATTGTTTCATTCTCTCAATAACATAAAACTCCTCATATCCAAAGCCCCTCCCCTTTTCGTATCAATTTCTCTAATGCAGCATCAACAACTACTGGTCCTTATCTATAGAAATTAATTTCTGTCCCTCCATTACACTTTTCTTCTATCTCCTGTAAGTTACGTTTAGCTCCACCCAGAAAGAACTCCCTCCTGCAAACTTTCCATCATTATTTGCTTTTGCTAGCACTCATACAAACATATAAAATAGTTAAATAAATACATTTCATAAATCTAATACAGCAACAGCTAAATCCACCAATCCATATATTCAACATAATTCTATCATCTGTTATAATGTCTTACGTCTTTAAACATATCTTCATTGTTCGATCACACGAGAGTCCACATCCTTCTACTCTTGCTGGCATTAAACCAATTGCTCTATACTCTTCAAATAGCTGAGCACATACTCCCCCTGCCAGTATTAGTACAGGCATGGCCTTAACATCTCCACACGTTTGTATACTACAACTGATGAAATCTGCCTAAATATGAAGTATAAGTGTTATCCAGAAGTGTTGTCCTAGATCTCAAAACAACTTTGACTCTTAATCATATTCTTTCCATTGCTACACAAGTTAATCTGGCTTTGGGGAAGGGCCGTCAAATGATTTAGCAGTTATTTTTCTGAAGGAACATATCAGGTCCATTCTGGAAAGAATTTCTTCTAAACTAGATTGCTTAAAGCTGGGGTTACAGAAGGGTCTGGTTTTGGTCCACTCCTGTTTTTTTCATTTTATTAATAATCACAGTCATGCTCAACTTCAATAAAGAAACAATACACTAAATCGACCTTTGCCAAACTATATTAAATTTATAAAATATCATAACTTATTGCATCATTTCAATGTATTAATCACAAGTAAACATCCTTTTCATGATTCATCAGGGCAGCGTATCTCTGCTCACCCTGCCTGAATAAGCAGCATCTTCACCTTTGTTCACTTATTCTTAATAATCATTAATAAGCAGTGCTCACTTTCAGCTGAAAATCCTTACATTCATCCAAACACCAGAGGGGAAGCAGCATCCAGCTGCTCACTTTCACTCTCAAAATTCCTTACACCAACCCAAACACCAGAGGGGAAACAGAAGAGTGACAAGCCTGCCCCTCTTCTCCACCCACAAGACTGACCCAGGCTGTTCCCCCTTACTTAATGCCAGCTTTTCACCAATTTCTCCAAAATAAACCCAAATGCATGTTAAACAGATCTAATCCAAATTCATTCATGCGCACCCCATCCTATCTGAACCACACTAGGTCCCATCAGCAAAATCCTTGTGCTCTATCATCTGTATGCCCACTGCCACCAGCTGCCTCACCAAATTTAACAAATTGTTTTGCCTGCTCTACTGCCATAAAACTATTAGTATGCCTCCAAAACAAATGGGGTATTATCGCAGACCACCATCCTTGAGTACAACTTTTTTAAAGCAACCAAATCTCCCTTATCTGGTACACTAACTGCCACTTCAGAATTAACCCAAGTCATTACCTGCCAGGTGTACCACCAGTTGTATACCTGCAAATTTCTACATAAGGCGATTCCACTTGAGGCCTCCTATGTCATGCCATCTGATTCTCCACCCAAACCAATGCAAACCTAAGTCAGTGCCATTGATCCTAACTGCAGCCCTCTTTGCCACCCAATGCTGTAAAACTAACTTATGTAAAACTAACAGTAACCAGTCAGACTTAACTGTCTTCACCTGTAAAACCCGAACCACTGCAATATTGTCAAATTAATTGTTCCTGGTAAACCAGTCAGGTTTGCAGTCCAAATGGGCATTAACTCTAAGAAGGGAACATCCTTCTTCCAATCCTTCTTGCACTCAGCTAGCTACAGAGCCGCAAACCACTCACCCCCAAAAAGTGCCGCCCATATCAATACCTCCTGATGCATCTGTAAATAACTGCAAATCCCTTTGACCAACCCAATCCGACTGCCAGAAGGAAACTCCATTAAACAGTTCTAAAAAGGACAACTAAATAGTTAAATCATCCTGTGTCAACTTACCAAGCCAAACCCAATGATGCTTGCTTTTCTTCACTTTCAGCAAAAAGGCCACTGACCTACAGAAAGTATAAACCGAGTGAACTACCAAACATGGAAAATTCAGAAGCCCTAAATGCTCTATGACATCTTTAATCTGCGCTTTATCCCTAGGCTTCAGCCAGGCTATCATTTCTTTTAAAAGGGTTATTTCTCCCTTGGTAGACAGAATAATCCACGTTATGTATCCAACAACAACCCCAGAAAATCTAATGCCTTTGCTGGACCTTCCAATTTCTGCCTAGCTATTGGGACCCCCAGTTCTTCACACATCCCCTCAAACTCCTGCATACCTTCCAATGCTCCCTCACACCCCTCACCTACTAAGAGGAAGTCATCAGTAATGAACCACCCTTTGAATGTCTTCCAGCTGCTGCCAAATCCAATGTAATGCCATACTAAACTTCTCAAAAGTAGCACAGGCTACAGAGCATCTCATTGGCATAGCCCTGTCAAAGTAAAACTTGTTTCCAACCCCCATGTCCAACAATGGCCATTCCTCCTCCCATATTGGCAGAAGTTGGAATGCAGATTCAACATCCATCTTCTCCAACCATGGATCTTTAAACCACATACTTACCCACACCGTATCGTCCAGAGATGCGTAACTCACCCTAACCTCATCTACTGAAATAAAATCATTAATCAAGTTCCCCTCTGGTAAGATAAATGATGAATCATTCAAAATTCACCAGCTGTCTTCTTATGTACCAAGCCCAATGGCAAAACCTTAAAACTGTCATAGGAGGAGCTGTCAAAAGGACCCAGAAGCCTACACACCTGCCACTCCTTCTCCACCAAAGCTCCCAAAATATCTTCTTTCCCCTACAGTGATGACAAGTTCTTACAAACTGCCCCATCCCCTCCCACCTTTGATTTAATAGAAAATCCCCAAGAAAATCCCTCAATTAGTTCCTACACCACTGCCACATCAGGATATTGCTGGGGCATGACATGCAACACTTGCACCTTAAAATGAGAATGCATCCCCCAGTTTTCCTCTTGTCCCCTGAAAGGCATCCCTACCTCTTTGCTGATGAGCATTCCCCCTACTTTGCATACTTTGGAATCCCAGAAAGACAGCCAATAACCCACTTGAATCAGGTGAAACTGAAGCTTGACAGGCCGCATTGACTTCCTGCCAGCCACACTGCACCAATGCGTGTATACTTACACACCTTGAACAAGTGTGCAAGAACCTACATGCTGCTCATGAACATCTCCCAATGTTAAAAGCCCAACACACCCCCACTCCCTCTTCTCCTACCTTACCCCCTATGCTACTCACACCAAAGCTATCCACCATAGTGGTCAACCATATGTCCGGGTGTCTCACCTCCAACACAGGGACTGATTGACTACTTTCCTCTTATGAAACCTCTGATCATACCATAATCAAGCATTACCAGCCACAGCTGTTGTGTCTCTCATATTGTTAGGAAATATGCCAAGAGCAGAAGGACCAATGTACTATGTTTCTCCATCCAAACTGCCATATAGTACACAAAACCTGACACCCAATTATCCCAAGTTGTTGGTCACAATCTGCCCACCCTTCTTTGCCATAGGGCTGCTAAGGCTGTCAAAAGATCCTTGCCACTTGCAGTTTCCAACTCCAGCAAATGCTGGACCCTGTCCATGTCAATTAAATCAAAAATATCTACACATTTCCCCTTCCAGACCTTTTCTTTAACTGAAGAAGGTATATGAGGGGTCAAGAATACTGTCTCAGCCCCCTGCTCCAGGGCCTTTGTAGCCAACCATTCGCCCAGATGAAACCCAAAATCCCAACCCACTTCCTGCAAGTGGGAATCTGCCCCACCATGGACGATGCCACTACCTCCGCATTAGTCTTGGCTACCCATTCCAGAAACATGCTCCCCAAAAATGATTCCATCTTCACCCAGGCTCTGCTGGCCTCCAAACCAGTTACAGGGTCCCCCAGCTGCTGACATGACCTTTCACCACCTGCACCAAGGCTGTTCCCCACTCGACCCCAAGTCTGACATGCCTACTGAACCTTCCATCAGCATATTATTATCTGCAGGAGCAGCATGCACTGGTCCAATGGCCAGAGCCTGCACTGCGACCAGGCCTCTCAACTGTGACTGACATGCTCTATTCCCTCTGGTCACCTGCTTGTCCTTTGCTGGTTGCTTTGTCTTCCGACTAGCTTTACCCTGTTCCACAGGGAAAATCCCAAAACAGGTCTTCTGCCTGATATACGATGTCCTGATTGAAATGATTACTATTTCAAGTATTTTAAAGTTGCATAATATATTGGGGTAAATGAGGGACAAAAAAATTAATGTCGGCAACCCAACATTATTATTTATTTATTTATATATATTTTTCATGAAAATAATGATGTTTCTATGTTAAAGTTTTTAATTATAATTTGTGAATGTTTTCGTCTGTTTTAAATGCATTTTTTGATGTTTATAATAATTAGTGATTTAATGTAATTGTTTAATTAGGGTGGAGTATAAATAGAGCTGGGTGTTTGTGTTTTACATTGTTCTGAGGAAGTCCCTTTAGTGGGGAAGAAAGTGCTCAACTATATTTGGAATAAATTGTGGTTTCTAAGGTGGCTGTCCTGTTCTTTCTGGTTTTTGGATTACTTGGTTTATTCTCTCTGTGTGGTTTGATATACGATGTCCTCCCATCTCTGTCACAACATCTGGATCTTAGCCATCTGCTCCTCAACCAATGACATGAACTATTAATCAACAAGATTCCTTTAATCAACCGTCCGCAGAAAAATAAATGTATCATATCTTCCCTTGCCGCCATCGTTATACTTCAGCCCAGCTCCCCTCTTACCGACTACCCATTTCACACCTATTCCTTTTCCTTTTACAGATATATATATATATATATATATATATATATATATATATATATAGCAAGAGAGAGATTTTTTTTTTGTCTTCTCTTTTCTTTTTGCTTCTTTTTTTTGAACCCCACCCCCCCCCGCTTCAAGAATTCTGGACACAGCTATAGAGAGAGCTGTACCCTCCTGCCCCAGATGACACTGCCACATACCAAACCACAGGCCATTCCCAGTTACACATGCCACCAAAAACACAGAGTTATTAAAATGGACCAACTTAAGAGGCAACATCTGGACATGTTGTGGGGACCTGTACAAACCACACTTTAAGAACAGAGGAGGCAAAGTCTGGACATACTGCAAAAATCTGTACAGCTGAGAGGTACATTTATAGCAGCCTCATGCACATCACAAGGAGGCCTTTGAAATAATCTCCCATTGCAAGACATCCAGACAAATCCCAACATATCTCTCAACCATTAAGGGCAAGAAATCTGGACAAAATCATAAATAAAAGTGGGACAAATGCCCAAACTATGGACAATTTTAAAATATTACTCTTACAAACTTTGCCCTTTGATAGAACATGTTTTAAATCATCATGCACGTTCTGCCCCTTCCCCTCCCAGATGTGAGCATACCTCTAAGTGACTTAGTCTCTGAACTGATCTTTACAGCTCTGCAGCTAATTAGCCAGCAAACTACAATTTTATGAAACAGAACAATAGGTAAACTAACAACATACAGACTATTACAAGTCTACCTGTGAAAATCTGTAGATACACCACTGACTTTTTTTCTGAACTTGTTACCTCATGATGAATCCTGAAGATAGTGTCTATTAAACTAAAGGATGTAGTCTTGCAATCATTCAGAATCCAGAGTACTACATGGCCATCTAGAGAAGCAAATCACTGCACTTTTCCCACAGTGCAAGGAAAATGACTGACATGAGGACCCACATGTGCTGTGCCTACATCCCAATGATACAGTCTTAACCATAACCACCTCTGAAACTGTCCCATCAGTTAATTTATGTCCATCTTAAGCTTTGATACATCTGTTGTAGTCCTTCTAAAATTTACCACATCAGATTGCTCTAGTTAAAATGAATGTCATAAATAATACCTCTTTTGGTATGTACAGGTTACAGTGGAAAACTCATTGCTTGATGAACAAACTTATACTATGAGTGCTGAGGAAACCTTGTAGAAGGTAATCAGTTGTTCTACTGTGTTTTTGAAGCTACTGCTGAACTGTGCAAAGCAACCAGAGACCTCAACTACTATGCCACCATCAACATGTGTTTTTCCTATCCCCAAAACAAACCAGTAAAACTCAGATCTGAGGAAGTTTTACTTATTGGAGTAAGACGAAAGCACTTACTTTACTGCTTTTTGGTATTAAAACTGTTTTGTGGAATTCATTGCAGCCAGCGGCCATTATTTTATTCCTATCACCCTCACCCCTTAACAATCAACTCATGACAATGATTCCCCCCGACCACAATATCCTCACAACTCCAGTCCTACAAAACACAGAGACACAAAACACACACACACAAAATACTTATATATATAATGATTAAGAAACCCCCACACTCCCACCAGAATACTGAACATTACCCACCTGAACACTCTACCTCTGCACAATACACCCACACAACACCTGAGGCCTACCTGACCAATGCAGTAGCTATTGTCATTTTGGATGTAATCCATCTCTAGCAAGATCATGCCAAAATGTGATCCATAAACCAGCTACCCACACATAAAGACACTCTAAGCCCCACCCTATGCCTAACTCACTTCCTCCATCATTCCTTTAATGAATTAACCCTTCCTTACCCAACCTTAAATACCCTCCCATTTCATACTCCCTTACAATCTTTGCCTAACTCCCCAAGCGCAAACCTAACCCCCACAACCCCCCACCACTTGCTCACCTAACCCTTAAATATCAAAGGTGTCACTTGACAAATTGGTTTTATCCCAAACCTCATTTCTTCTGAACTTTCCCAGCTAAATGTATTGCATTTTATTACGATACCTGTTTTCTTTGAGCCACCCCTTTAGGAAATTTTCTTCAACAATTTCTTCAAAGGGATCTACAATTACTTTGCACTTCTTTCATTAATAAACATGTTATGAACATGAAAAAGTCTGCATCTATGTTATTTGGCACTTCATAAAAGTTGCAGACTAATTTTAATTTTCAGATTACCAATCTTCAAATTAAGCAGATGGAAGGCTAGAAAGAGTTCAATGCTTGTCTCATCTCATGGCTCTCTATTAGTGAAGATACTGAATACATAATTAAAAAAAAACACCTTAATCAACTGAAAAAGCTTCACATAGGCTCTCAAGCATGTTCACTTGGAAAAATTGTTTATCATTTGGATTAATGTTGGGATTCTTTGGCTTGAAGACCCACAAGTATTGGTTGTACACAGTGTTGTTGTGTCTTTCGGCTTTAATCGGTTAGGGGTCACCACAGCAGAACTCAGGTCCGCTAATGATTGGCAGTAGATTTTTACATGCCGAGTTGCCAGCCCTGATGCACAACCTTCAACAAAGGTATGCCCATTCACGCATGTCTCCACGCAGAAGACGCTTTAGCTGAGAATCGAACAGGACAACGTTTTACTGTGAGGTGACAATGCTACCGTAGCACCACCACTGCAGTTATTGGTTGTACACAGTGGATAATGAAAATTTACTTTAAACCATGAAAAATAAGGTCTCCAGATGGGAACACTACTATTAATCATGTTATCTTTAGTCACATCTTAAAACATTGCGTATGTGAAGTCTCACGTGCGTATTGTTAATGTCTTAGTATGTCAGAAATTGCTTTGACTCAGGTATGGTGCTGCATTGCAAGGTCTTGTTTTGTCTGAGTTTGTGTGAAATTGGAGGTAGTATGTAAGATGTACAGCAGTCTGCTAGTATTCTAATTTAATTTAATTTAGATATAGTCCATGAAGTAATGTGCTTATGCATAAAAATCAGGGAAACGACTGTTAAGCACCTTTCTGATGTCAGGAGGTACTTCACAAGTTTGTGTTAAGTACCCATCATCACTGTTAAGCTGTAGTCTCATACTAGATCATTAACAGCAGTCAACAGCCAGAAGAGGACAGAGGCAAGAAAATAAGTGTTTCAAAACAATAATTACTTCATTCAGCCTTTCTCATTTTCGTTGCCAAATGAAGTGTTTCAAAGCTCTTTTCACATTCCTCCTCTGTTCTCTGATGGCTGTTCTCTTTGTGGCAGCAGTGTGTAACATCTTTAAAAACTGTAAAAACATTTAGTGTTCTTACACTTTTTTATTTAATTATCAAAGTGCATGAAGGTTATATTAAAGTAAATTGAAGCCAGTTATGCTCCATGAACTACAACGAATTATGATAGTGTCTCTCTCTGGTCATAAACCTGCCTGTTGTGGGTTCTCAGCATGGAAATCAAGATTCACCCTTTGAGGTGAATTTTTTGACATCCATTTCTTGAATGCATAATAGGCTGGTTATGATCAGAGACCTAACCATAATCTTCAATATTATGGTAACAATATCTTGCATCTTGACAAATGGAGATGTAATATTTCCTAGAAGATCCTTTTGATTCAAATCTGAATGAAATGACATAGTGCACCAGAGCCTATCTATTTCACCCATGTTGTGCCTGCAAATGGTCTGTTGTGATCACTATATTACACTAATAAACAAAATACTGTAAAGACTGTTTGAATGCCAGTTACAACAATTGCCTCCTCTGCATTTTATTTATTTACTTGAATTTATTTACTAGGGTATAGCACTTATCAGTTCTGACAAATTGCAGTCTCAATCCAAGGTTAGTATACAATCAGTATTAAAATGGCTATACAAATGGCACATGTGCAATGAAGTTAAAATGAATATAACACAAAATGAGCACAACATTCAGTACTTACAAGAACTTGATAAGACTCAAGGGAGGTGAAGTAAATGATGAAGCATGTACTGAATGTTTGTCAAAACGAAGTTAGACAGATGATGAGACAGACTGACATGGTAGAGGAAGGAAGGTTCTGTTTATGTGTCCTGATGGACTGTTGGTACATTTTCCTAGGTACTTTACATATGATTTTAGCAGACCTTGGAATCTGTGAAAGAAAAAGTGCCATTAAATTCAAGAAGGAGACATTCACATAGTTTGGGGCTAAGAAATGAGAAAGCATAGTAAGAGGTATGTAGTTTGGCCTAAGAGTTTGCATCAGATGTTCTGAGTAATTAAGGTGTTTCTATTTCTAAATCGAAGCAGGCCTTATTTGTTATGAAGTTTGGTGGTGAGAAGGAGAATTTTCATGCAGGAGCTTGAACAATTTGACAGCCCAGGAGAAAGTTTGAGCTTTGCTATACTGGAAGCTATTTTGTTTATTCTAGAGTAAATCACTGGTGTTAATTTCAAATGGAGTAAGTGTTGAATATACAGGCTTTTTTCGGCTGGTTTGCAAGGTCGAGGAAAACTTAGCAGAGGCTGCTACTGCAAGAGAGAGGCCTGATTCAAGTTTCCAATTGCTGATCTGGATAAGTAGGATAGAAAAGGGAGAAATTTCTCATGCAAGCCAATGAGGGAATTAATCCTTTTATGTGTGTCGTCCAAATGCAAATTGAAGGTGAGAGATGGATCTAACCAAGTACCTAGATATATGAAAGAAGAAATATATTCTAAAGGGGTGGCAGTGTTGTCATGAATTGCAAAGCAATACGTGGATCTAATCTGTTCTATTTTGTGTAAATATATTTTTGTTTGTTTTTGATGAGTTGAGTATATTTTTTTCTCTTCAACTCCCTGGGAAAGGCTCTGGAAGTCTGATTGCAGGTCCAATGATGTGTGTTAAAGGTTAGAGCAATAAACAACTGAGTCATCTGTGAATAAAAAAAGACTGAGTTAAGGAATATCTAGTGAAAGTTTATTAAAGTAGGTTGAAAACAGCAGATGCAGGAATGGATCATTGAGGGACACGTTTAAATTGAGGGGAAGAGTTGGAAGTGATGACATTACCCTTAACAGTATAATGCTGACACAACAGATAGTTGTGGAACCAAAGGATGACATTGTGACTAATGCCTAGTTTATTTGTTGACAAACTCCGTGAGTTGAAGGTAGATGACCTTTTTCAAGGATCTTACTCAGGTTGGTAAGATGAAGATAGAAGCAAAAGTGAGAGGAGTGTAAAGGATTTTTCTTGAGTGGGGTAGAGGTTTGACTTTAGCAATTTCCCATATACTTGACATGAAGATGGAATAGCAACAGAGATTAAAGATTTGTTGGATGGGTTTTTCCCAATTAAATAACTGCAGTGATAGATGAATCATGGCTGGAGGTTATCTGTACCAGGGGGTCCATTCATTTGAATCTGTTCTAGGAGTGGAATTATGTCTGATAGTGAAATGGTCAGTCTGACATGATAGCATTTGATATTAAGTAAAGGGATGCTGGAGGTGAAGACTTCTCCATGTGGTATGTCAACGAGTATCACTAAGTAACTTTTTTATTATATAATTTCAGCAGAAACTGTCTGTTATTTGATGAGCACTTGACAGCCCATACAAAAACTACACAACTATGATGCCAGTTTGGCTTCTAATTCCATTGATACTACATTGTGCAAAGGTTAAATACCAAATCTTCCTTGGACAGCGATGTCCTTCTTATGTTCTCCATACATAACACTGCACTTAAATGTGTGTCTATGTGTATCTGTCAGGTCTTCTCTGAAATGGCATTGTTCTGATAGTCTACATAGCTCTGATACTCATTTTGAAATTTTTTCTTGTTTTATTTGATTCATCATTTAGAACCTAACATTTTAAATGTTTTGCATTTAAAATGTTTTTGTAAGGATTCTACAATCATTCTGAATTATTTTTCAAAATGTTTCAAATAATGCTAGCAAAGTGCACAACAAAAGTCATTTTAGCCCTATTATATTTAGCATCTATGTCATTCAGAACACCATTTGCTATGTGATGAACTTCAGTTCTAGCTTCATAGTTTCTCAATTATTCATGGTAGCAGTAAAAATTTTAATGTTTCCACATTCAGCCATTTTAAAACTGTATCCACCATCAATCACATGCATTTTCTTGCATATTTATGTCTTCCTGCTTCACTCAAATCTGTATATAAGAACTTTTTCATAGTTTGGCACATTATACACAGTATTTTTTACCTACACACATGCCTATAACATTTATTTCTGCTTTGAAACAGTGATTGCTTTGCTAAGGGAGACTTTCACATGGAACCTACTGCATCTGCACTATTCTCTCTACTACAGGCTCCATCAGGTCCTGAAGCTTAGGTAGGCTTACCAGGCTGTTATGATAATGATGCAACAGCAGGTAGCAGCAGCAACTGGCAACAGCAACTGCAAATGTTTCATATCAAAGTGCAGCTATTATCCCAGTACATTATTTTCTCTGCATTTGCATTAAAGATCAAATAGAAGACTGCAATAAGTTCTTCACTTTATTGTTGCATACAAATAACTGTAAACATTTGTAATACTTATGCTCATGGAATAGTAACTATAGCACACTTACATTCATTAGACATTTCCTAACCCCCTATGTTTTCTAATAAACCTAGAAAATATAATCCTTATTTAATGCTGCTTTAAAAATAGAAATAAATATTTACTATAGAACTATGGCAGCCTGTCCTGAACTTTTGCTACTGACTGAGCCAGCTAGTCAGATTTCCATCATTTCAGGTCATCATACCTGTGCCTGCCCTGCACAGATTACCAGTTTGGAGGATGCCAGTCAGAGATGATAACTCACTCCCCAGCTGAGACCAGTTATCAATTTTATTTTTCTAGGAGGCTGTACCTACCACTTCCAACATTTCCAGGCATGAAGTCTGCAGCAGGTGAAGGAAGATGTTTCCTTTTCACCACAGCTTGAGGCTTGGCCTCGAGCTGTCACAGAGGATATATTCTCCATGCCAGGTTCAACTTAAATAGAAGAGGTATGTTTGTACAAAACTGAGATTACTAGGGAATGAGCCACACCTACTGAGATGTGACATCATCCTCTCTGGCAGCTTGCACCTGCTGTGCTGTCAGTTATTCCAGCCCAAAACCTTCACTAATGGGTGAAAAACACAAAGTCACACAGAAAGCAAAAATAAATTGTACAAATAAACAAAAGCCCACTTCACCTTTGTCACAGAAATAGAGAGATGCACACAGAAGATGGGAAGATGCTTTGAATTTGGACTCATCAGATGAATGGGGATCTCCATAGAGAGAAAGCAGTTGGACTTCAGGAAGGCATATGGAAAAGACAAAGGAAACAGCAGGCACTGCCAGAGTTCCCAATACATCAAGCAGTCAGGGAAGGATAGCTGCAATGTGAGGCTGGTTAATCAAACCAGGATGTAATGTGAGGCTGGTCAATCAAACCAGGGAAAAGTTTGAATTCTTAATAGCTTTTGAGACACTGAAGTCTTCACAATGTAAATTTTGAAAAATGACTGCAATGAGGGGGTTTATACTGTCATGGACATATTTGAGAGACTTTAGCTACATAAATAAAGAATGACCTTAGCTGTTGCATGTCTGGTATCTTCATTCAATTCAGCAACTAAGTAAATTCTGGATTCTGTTTTTGGAGAGAAGGATTGAAGTGGGTGCCCGATTTTCATAATACTTTGGTGTCAGTATAGTACTTTAATGAACTTCATAGTTTCTTTTGTCTGTTTGAAAATATGCATGGAATGTTGAATGAAGTAAGAATATTGTAACTGTCGAGCACATCTGCCTTATTAAAGTGAATGATATAATTCCTTGAAAATGTCCCTGGAGTAAGTCTGAAGATAACACACTCTGCTTGTTTATCAAGATTTGTGTCTAATATATCTATTTAAACAAGCTGATATGAATTACATGGGGAGAATGCTTTATGGGGAAATGACTGAAATAATGTATAATCTGTACAGTGTTTTTTACATGAATTTGATGTCCATCATATATGTTGCACAATGCAATTTTAAACTGATAAGTATAAGTTTAGTTTATATATTTGTATTAGTATCTCAGTATGTCTCTATTTGAAGATAAAATTTCAGGGACTCAGTCTTATCCTAATGTTGCTTAATGAGAGGATGTTTATATTATTGTTGTAGGTGAGTTAGTTAGATGCTTAGGGATTCCTTTGGAATTCACCTGGTGGGGGCACTTGACAAATGAAATGATTGAATTTAGGGGCCATGGGAGCACTCCATATGAGCAATCAGTTATTAACATTCCAAGCACCGAATTGGCATTGGAAGCTGGACATAGATCCAGGAGTGATGCAAAGGTCTTGCTAGACCTAGCCCAGATAGGAAAGGAGGTAGGTAAGCCAAGAAACGGGACTATAAATATAATATTGTGGAATGTTGGAGGATTTGCCACCCACATAAAAGAGAAAATATTAAAAGGATGTTAAAGGGAGATAAGGAGGACATAATATGTTTACAGGAAATAAAGTTGAAAAGGATGGAACCCTTGAAACCTGGGAGAACAGAAGGGAAAACGATGGGGTGTAGTATGATTAGAAAGGGAGGAAAGAGAGGAGTAGTGAATATGCTGAGAATGTTTCTAAACATGCAGGTAGAAGTACTCAGGATGATGTAGAGAGGTGGGTTATTGTAGGTTTGGATACAGAGTATCAAGACTGGAAAGTTGAAGCAATTGATGGCTCAAACACAGATGTCCCAATCTTCCCTGAGACTTTCTATGCTATATGGCAAACAAGTGGTATGGCCACAATGTGAACATGAACTTATTGGGGGAGATTGTAATGTAGTAGTGAAATGGAATATGAATAGAAAGTTTGCCAGGAGGAAGCAGGTCTTTAGAGTGAGGGAGAGGTCCTAAGATAGCGAGAGGAAGTCGAAGGATGGGTAGTCATTTGGAGACTATGATACTCTGAAGAGCATGGATATAACTTCTTTAGAGAAGCAGATGCACAAACTAGTCATTTAGACAGATTTGTGATGAGGGATACAAGGATTCTACAAGTACAAGAAGTACAAATAGGTGACAAGTGGCTTTCTTACCATGATCATATAATAGCAAAAAGTGACCTTCTAAAACGTAATAATCGAAGCCAAAAATGGAGATGTGAACCATTAGGACATGCAACAGAGATGTTTAGAGCTACACAAAAGAAGAGAGCTGATCCTAATCTGTATTACAGAACAGATGGAGGATAAGCAGATGGCAAAGACTTGGTGGGATGCAGTGCAGTCTGCTAAGAAAGGACATTTAATGAATCTAGAAGGGCACTGGATGAGAGAGGAGGATAGAAATGTTAGAAAATGGGAGGCATATCTGAGATATGTGTGACAGGAAACAGAACAGAATAATGAGAGAGTGTCTCAGAAATTTAAAAACATATAGCTCCAAGACTTATAAACTGAATTAACAAAGTAAAAACAGTGATGGTGGAGAAGGGCCATATAAATAGATAGGGCTTCTTATGCTATATCGGGTGAAAAGTCAGGCAAGGGTCTGGAACCAAAGGTGGAAGTTAAATGAGCAGAAGGGATTATTACTGAAATAAGGGGAAAGAAAGGAGAGATGAAAAATTGAGAAGATATTAAGACTGTAATGTTGAAATTTTTTTTTACTAAATTGAATGGCTTGAATTATTTAGGTTTTATTTATCTCATCATTCAGAGTACACTAATAGCAAGATTACTATGTTTTGTTTATTAATGGAAGTTATACTGGAAAACATATGTAGATTTGAATGGGGTCTACTAGCAACAACAAAGGGGTGTAGCAATGGGGACTACTGTAGCTCCCTCGTTTGCTAACCTGATGCTCGTAACATGTTTTACTTTATAAAAGTTTTGTTGATGATTTCTTTTTTATTAGTGATGGCACTGTTGGTGACATCACACTAAATAGTGGTCCTGAATTTGTGATTTTTACTTTAGGTTCTGTTGGAGATATTGTTCATTATTTGGATGTCCTTATTACTTGCGATTATGAAAATAGGACTTTTCACAGTAGTATTTTTGGGAGATCTTGCTTTACTAACAATTATTTGCATAATACTAGTGCTCATCCTTGTATAGCAATATACAGCAAGGTCAAATGACAAGAATGTCTAGACATATTTCTGATGATGACATTTTTTACAAGGCATCAATGAGATTATTGAGAGGTTTTGTTCAAGAGGTTATGACAGAGGTGGAGTAGAATTTACTGCTGAGGATATTATTTCAAAAAGGGTTGAACAATTTCACCCTGTACTAATTAGAGCCAGATCCAGCACTAAGTGATTTCGGTAGTTGCCTAGGGCCCACTGGGAGCTGCCACAACATTTAATTTTTAAATTAAAAAAAACTTACATTTTGTGCATATGTCTGTATAATGTAGGCACAGCAACACACAAGATTTAAACACACATTGGAAATGTAGCAATGCATGAGATTTACATGCACATTGGAGCCAGAGAAACTTCTTGCTGCTTTGGGGCTTACATCCTTTTGGCTAGAGAACTTAGCAATTTGGATCAGAGAACTGAATTACTTTCACTTTCTAAGCAAGATGAGCCTTCCGGATACTGATAGGGATGTGTGTAAGGCCTTAGTTATGGATGGCAGGTTAGTTAATTAGCTTTCTCAGGCCTGTACCATGGCTAAAGGAGACAAGAACCTTCGTCCTCTACACCAACTACAAGATTACTCACTTAGAGCTGATTGAAATGTGCTGAAATGGGTAGTTTAATGTTTTATTGGTCCATTTTGTTTTGCTGCTTAATGGAAAAAACATTAAAAAAAACTACAGGTGTGCATTTTTAAGTAATGTGAGATTCAGTACATTTTCAAGGAATGTGAGCTTCAATGAATTTTTAAGGAATGAGAGTTTCAAAGGAAGACAAGTTTACTATTGCTCATGCTAAGTCTGTTTTCAATGTGCAACTGTTTTGTTTTGCAAATGGTCATCAGTGTGTGAGCTTTAAAATTGCCAATCAGTGTAATAGCACAACAGGTAGCATATTTTCTTTTGTTGCAAAAGGCTGTGGGAACTACCCCCTCATTTTTTTTTTAATTTTTCCAATATTTGTGTTTCTAATACCATGACAGGAATAGACCCCACTCCTAAGTCAAAGTGTGATTAACATTCATGAAATTAGTATTGTTTCAATTTTTGATGTTAACCAAAAGTGCTCTATGCAGCACCCATAATGTGCCCAGTAATGGCTCCTTCTACAATTCGTATGGAGTTACACGTATTGGTAAAATATCTAAAGATGATTGTAAATTCTTTATAAGATCCATTGCTTCTACTACTACTGCGACTATCTGGGTATACTTCAACCACATTGCCCTCATATATGTCTGCAAATCCTGGTATTTTATGATTTTGTGTCTCTCTGTAGGTAAGACACTGTAGTCACCAGGTGTAGCGATTTCAATGATCAATGCTTCCTTTGTCTTCTTTTCATGGACTACTATGTCTGGTTTTCTCACATCTATTTTTTGAACTGTTGGTAGTGGAAGGTCCCATGTGATATAAACTTCATCATTTTCTATGATGTTTTGTGGCTCATGTTTCCAGTGTTTTTCAACTACCACAATATTATAATGTTTGCACAATCCCCAATGCAACAGTCTTGCCACATTATTATGCCTTTCAGTATACAGTCCTTCTACCATTAGTATATCACAACCAGCAGCAAGATGTACAACTGTTTCCAATTCTGCTTTACAAAACCTACATTTGCCTGTTTCTCCCACATGTTCAATAGACTTTGTACACTAACATGTACATAGTCCACTAGCTTGGGCCGCCAATATTAACCTTTTGTCATTTGGTTTAAGTTCACCACTCCTTAACCATTCCTGCATTCGATCCTGATCAACCTGAGGTTGTTCCAAGAGTTTTATATATTTGCAACTATATTTATGCATTTTCCACATTTCTTGCCTTCTCATCTCATCCTTCACCTTATAATCTTTCTTTTGTTTTTGGCACATTCATTTGCTGCCCGATTTTTATCTGCTTATGGTTTGATTTCCATAGTTTTCTCTATTCAATACTTCCATGATGGTATTCGATTTCTTCCCTTCCTTTTCCTTACTACCCTGAGTTTTTGAGGTAAGACTTTATCTGTCATTAATTTAGCTGTACAGTAATATATCCTATTTACTTCTGTTATAACCCACAAATCTCTATGGACAGTCCTAATTACTGTGTTCATTTGTTTTATCAACCTTCCAACTTTTTGGATTTTACTGACTTTCTGTACTTGATTTCTTTCATTAATTTTAATATGTGTGTCCATCTCTATTAAATCAAGCAATTTTCTTCTAAACCTAGGCACATTCTTTGTCCCACACCATGTAGATGGACTGATGTTATTGCAGTGAACTTTAAGGGATGGGAGTATTTCACTCCTGATCGTGTCATCCTTTGACTGAAATGTTAAACTGAATCCCTGTCTGTCCATGTTAATGGAAGGTGCTGTGAGATCTTTCACACCCCCATGAGCTACAAGAAACAGTAGGGGGAAGTTCACCAATGCCCTGGCCAAATTTCCCCTACTAGTATAAATACCACCGAGGGTCTCCTTTAAAAAGATGAAACTAGCATATTGGGATTAACCTGGTCAAGAAAGGAAATTTAAAGTTTTAAATTAAATCTGTATCTCTGCCTTCATTTCAAAAGTAAAAAATGAAAATATCTCTTCTTTATTTCTGTGGCAGTCATCTGTGTCTTTTATTCATTTATTTATTGGCATTTGTTAACCGATTTAGTCCAGCTGAGCTAGGGGCCCATTTTCAGTTGAGACCCAAGGATAAAAACTTCAGAAATAATACAAGTATGATAGTTACAAAATATTAAAGTAGGGTCACAGAAATATAGTGCAAGTCACAAATTTGTGCACAGCAGTGCAATGCATAGGTAAAACAACAGTTAACAAGTACAGTTTCCAAAATTTGAGAACAGTATATAGCATAGACCAAATAATTAAAAGGTTTAGAGAATATTCCACTGAGTACAGTATGAATACAGTTTGCTAAAGCAAGTACAAGGAGGACAAAGAGTTGATAGGGAAAAGCAGAGACATGAGAAGAGAGGAGACTAGTTCAAGTAGGGGTTTGACAAGGGCATGACCAAGTCTTTAGGAGAAAAAGTTTAGAAACAGGCATTTATGCTGAATTCTTCTTATGTTGAGAGGGAGTGAGTTCCAAGGATGGGCTACAGAGTATTTGAAAAGGGTCTTACCAATGTTTTTGTTGGGTTTGTATAACTGAAGGTGGTGTTTACTGGCAGTACAAAGGTGACGAGGGTGGTTATAGAAGGAGACTAAATTGGAGATCGAGGGACAGGATGAGGGTTTATATAGGATAGAGCATACAATACGTAGATGGGGTATAAGCAGCTGTTTGGAGAATTCTGGCCATTGAAGTGACTTAAGGGCAAGGCAGTGGTGAGATTTATAAGGATGGTTGGCGTCAAATCTGAAAATTTTATTGAAAGTTTACTCTAGTTTAGTGATAAGAGATGTTTGAACATGAGTAAAAGCAGGAGCAGTGTAAAGAATGCAGGGTAGGAGTAGGGCCTGAGTGAGTGAAGGTTCGGAAGAGGGTGACAGAAATTTTTGATTATGAAAGAGAAGTCCAAATTTCTAGTGAGTCTTTCTTATACTTTTTTTAATATGAATATCAAATGTGAATTCATCGTCAATGATAACTCCAAGTAATTTAGTAAAGTGGTTCAGGTTTAATAATGGTGTTGTTGAGAGAAGATATATAGAAAGAGGCTTTGTGCTGAGCATGTGTTTTAGGGAGGAAGAGAAGGAGTTTAGTTTTTTGGGAGGATTTAATATGAGTTGGTTAACAGAGAGCCAGGTTTCACTAGAGGAAAAGGTTTGTTGAGTGAGAGCTAGTAGATCAGGGATGTTGTGGGCACAGGTAATGAGGGTGGAGACATCAGCGTACTGTAGAAGTGCAGAGAGGTTAGTAGCAGAGTGAAGTTTATTAGTGAATATATTAAACAGGAGGGGGCCCAGAACTGATCCTTGGGGAACTCCAGTATTAACAAGGAGGAATGGAGAGAGCAGATTGCCGTCTGCCAGAGAGATAGCTAGAGAATCAGTTGATGGAGGAGGTAGAGAGATGTAGGTCTGAGAGTTTAGTTAGAAGTTTAGAATGAGAGACAGTATCAAAGGCCTTTGAAAGATCAAGGAAAAGACTGGAGATGAGGAGTTTATTGTCACGGCCTTCAGCTATTATTTGGGTAAATGACAGTAATGCAGTAGAAGTGCTGTGGTGTAGCCTAAAGCCATGTTGGGTAGGAGTGAGGAGATTGTTATTGAGAAGTTGTTTGAGAAGCTGAACATGGATGCACTTTTCCAAGTTTTGGATAGGGGGGACAAGATATCAATTGGCCTAAAGTTAAAGGGATATGTAGAGTTGCCACCTTTGTGAAGACAAATAGTATAGAAGGATTTCCAAATATCAGGGACAAAGGCTTCTGAGATGGAACGGGTAACAAGAATAGAGACAGGGTAGGCGATGGATTGTGCATCTATTTTTAGGAAATGAGGGGGTAGTTGGTCTGCTGAGGGAGAGCAGGGTTTAAGTTTGTTAAGGAGAGATTTAATTGTAATAATTTGGACTGGTTGGAAAGAAAAAGCATCGGGGAGAGTTTTGTTATGGGGTAGTGGAGGTGTTGAGTGAGGTGTACTGTTTTGTGTATTAAGTGTGAGGTTTTGAATAGTTTCCATGAAATAGCTGTTAAGAAGGGAGGCAGTTTCAGAAATAGTGTTGTTAGGAAAGGGGTTGGGAGTAGTGGGGTTACCTGGGTGGAGTAGGTTGTTGATGGTGTTCCAAAAGATTTGTGGATTTTTGTGTGGGATACTTTGGTTAGAGGAAAAAAAAGTTCTCGTCTTAGTTGACAAGTTTTTTAGTCAGGTGTCTGAGCTCTCTGTATGTCTGCAGTAAAGAGGGGACTTGTTTTTAAGCCAGGCATTACAGGAATAATCTCTTTTGTGCATGATTGAGCAGGTTTGTTTTGTTAGTCAGGGGGTGTAGTTGGGTTTGATTCTGTTTTTTTTCTGGACAGAGCAACAGAATCAAGTGTAACAAGGAAAATGTTATTGAAGGAATTTACTGCCTCACTGAAAGGGAGGTGACAGAGGAAGGACCAATTAATGCCAGATAGTTTGGAGTTAAAAGTGTCTGGGTGGAAGTGAGTAAGGTTTTGGCATACACTGCAAGTAGGGTCTTTAGGTGAGCGTTGGGTGAATCTGTGTATGAAAGTTGGATAGTGGTCAGTCAATGAGTTGGGAAGTATACCAGGATTATGACAGAGGTGAGGAATTGAAGTAAGGATCCAGTCAAGGATGGGTCCTGATGAGAAGTTTTTGATATTCTAGTAGGAGTGGAGAACTGCTGGTGAAAACTATGAAGATTAAGACTATTGCTAGGGGATGAAGGGGGCAGTTTAGTCCAGTCTATATTAATGTCTCCAAGTATGATGGTTTCATAAGGGATATGGTGAGTAATCCAGGACAGGAAGTTCTCTAGGATGGGAATATTATTGACAGGGGGAATATTTATAGAGACTATGGCAATTTTTTGTGAGGGTTGAGGTGACAATTTACAATGAGTATTTCAGCAGGTGAGAAGCAGGGAACAGAGATGGAGGCAGGTTAAGTAGCTCAAAGTAGAGGATAGCTTCAAGCTGCAGTTTGGCTTCTTCTTTTACAAAAACAAGAGATTGCAGATCTATTATTGAACCCCTTTGTTACAATATTCTATTTTACTTTTCAACTTGCAAAAACGCATGTAAAGTAGCAAATACAAGTTAATTCTGATGTATGTTGTCATTGTTATTTGGTAATTGAGCTTTAGTCCTTGTTGAATTACTTGTTAGAAAGGCTTGCATCTTCTCAGTTAATTATTTGTAAAAGCAACCACATCTGTAATTGCCCCCCCCCCCAACATTTTAATACCTGATCGATCGTTGGCTGATTTAGTTTGGGCTAGGAATGAGTCTGCATGTCTTCAACTAATAGCTAAGCATTTTAGTGTATATTTAGTAGGGTGTATGATTTTAATTGGGTCTCTTTACTATTACTTGTGCTAAATTACCTGTGCAGACTGATTGTCTCCTGCTACTGTGATTGCTTATCTCTGCCCACTTTGATACCCTCCCATCCCCAATTCCTCAGCCACCCCCTAGGCCCTTACATTTATTCCATCGTAACTCCTTCCATAATTTAATACATATTACCCAGCCCTTAAAGACATATACATTAAACGCCCTCTTCCAGTTTCCAACCACGGCCAATTCCTGCTGCCGTCCATTCCACAGACTTAATACTTTCTTTACAGACATTCTCAACCCACTTTTTTCCATACGCACTCCTCCTATTCACTCTGTTGTGTAAATTATAATTTACATGTACACACACACACACACACACACACACACACACACACACATGCACGCACACATGCACACATGCACACACACACACACACACACACACACACACACGCACACATATATATATATATATATATATATATATATATATATATATATATATACACACTCACACACACACACACACACACACACACACACACACACACACACATACACACACACACACACACACACACACACACACACATATATATATATATATATATATATATATATATATATATATATATATATATATATATATATATACACACACATATGTGTATATATATATATATACACACACACACACACACACACAGACACACACACATACACACACACACACACGCACACATAAACACATACCATTTCCACAAAAACACTTTTGGCATACTCATATAACTATTTTTATCTGCTATTTTGGGCTACTATCCTTCTCCTCAATACACATTTTTGGTCTCTCCCCTCAGCTGTATAATACTCATTTTTTCACATCTCCCTGCCGACAAACTCATACCACACAGATTTCTGCATACAACCTAACCACTCCCTTCTAGCTTAGCTATCTATATACCACCCTGCAAACATTTCCCCACCATCTGCCTTTACCATACATCTTTCTCTCCATTTCTCATAACACTCCTTTCATTAATATACCAGACAGCCATCATCATATTAAAGCTCTACCTTCTTCTACTGATCATCTAAAGTTAACAATTTCAGCTCACAATGGCAGAAGTCAATTGCTACTGCTTTGTACACTCACAATATTAGCTCACTTCACTAACTCCCATAATATTCCCACATCATTTCTCAAAGCCATTACAAACACACATATGTTACATCACAAAACCTTCTTTTCTCTCTCTGTTCATCTCCTCTTCTCTGTACCAATATACATGCTCAGATCTGTTCTCTTACAGATATGTTAAAGTTAAGAATAAATAGCACTTTCTTCAGCAGTACTGAAAGTCAGATACAAACACAAATGGCTCCATACCTCTACTCACCCCACCTCCATCCTGAAACTTAGTGGAGATATTCACCCTAACCCTCCACACATCAACCAATCACCATGGCCAACCCATTACTTGCCAATGTTCTCTACACAATTTTCCCATCAATTAATAAAACTAACCTCATTATTTTCAATTATAACCTCAGAAATATCTCCAGCAAACTTCATGATATCCATACATGTCTAGATTTTTACTTCCCAGACATTCTAATTGCCAGTGAAAGCTGGCTAAAACAAAAAACAACTGACAACAAATTTATTTCCCCAGGTTTTAACATATTCAGAGTGGACTGGAGACATAAAGAGTGGGTGGTATTGCTATTATTTATAGAAACAACTTATAATAACTCCAGACCATCTAAATATCCCAAAATGTAATAATGCTGAACTTTTGACTGCATACCTCAAAATCAACCAAAAGAAATCTATAGGTAAAAAAAAGAAATTTATAGGTATCTCAGCAGTATACATCCCACCAGGCAACAATGTTAACTCAGCCAAAAATATACTACATTGGATAGCTGATAACATCCCCCAGGAAACCTTCATCTTAGCCGATTTGAATATATGCTGGAAATTCATAAACAACAGCAACCCCCCCCTGGACTATATTCACCTATTTGGCTTCAGCCAACTAATAAGCTCTACCACCAGAGTCAACAAAAACACTAACAGGAAATCCACACTGGACTGGATATTGACAAACAACATCCATAATATAAAATCCTCTGCTTGCTTACCAGATACTGTAAGTGGCCATCTCCCAGCCTATTTAAGAAGACAACAACATGCTTTACCCAAACAAATAATCTATAAACAAGTATGCAATTTAACAAAGACACATTTATTACAGCCCTGTCCCAGTACAACTGGAATATATTAAGAGTAATGCCCCTAGATGAAGCAGTTGCTTACTTCAATTACACCTTCCTAAAAAATACTAAATGATTTAGCACCAGTTAAGACAAAAAGGGTAAAAACTAACACACCATGGGTGACAAAAGGGACCAAAAAAGACCAAAGAGCTCATGCTGCAAAGAGATAAAGCATGGAAAGAATGGTATAATAATAAAACACTACATGCCTAACAACATTTTAGATCTCTCAGAAACCATACCAAGCTTTTTGTTAACTCTGACAAGAAATCATAATACAGTAATCTGCAACAAAAGCACCAAAAGAACTTCATGATTTTTCGGTCCTCTGTAAATAAATTATTGCACCCTGGCCAGACCTGTACACCCTGTCCTTTGACTTCAAACAACAAAGATTCCGCTGCCACTCAGTTCAACACTCATTTTATGCTGTCATTTCTATCACTAATCAATAGCCACCTCTCTTCACCACTCCAGCTTCCATCTGTTCTGGAAAGTAACACATTGTCTTTTTGTTTTCAGCCCATACTGACATCAACCATAAAATAATTACTAGCCAAATTAAAAGCAACAACCTCAGTTGCCAATAACCTTTCCACTGAGTTCCTCCAAAGAGGTGCAGAACCATGAACCTTCCCTGTCTCCATTCTGGTCAACCGGTCAATAACTGAAAACTATGTCCCATCCATCTGGAAAAAGCCATTGCTATACTGCTTCACAAAGGAGGTACTTCAACAGAGTTAAACTACAGACCTATTGCTATCCTATCACCCCTCCCTAAAATCCTTCAGAAATGTATTCACTCTCAGCTTATGAAATATATAACCAAACACAACCTCCTCTCCAACACCCAGCATGAATTTAGGTCCAACTACAGTACTACTAATGCCCTCATCAACTTCACCAACATAGTACAGCAATACAGAAATGAGGGCAACCTTGGTTCTTCACTTTTCTTTGACCTTTACAAAGTATTTGACACAGTGTCCCACCAAAAGCCCCTTTTTGACCTTGCAACTCTAGGTCTCACTTACCCCCCCCTCCTGGTTTCACAGTTATGTATGCAATCATCAGCAGGCAAATAAATGGCAACAAAACCTTTCAGCATTTCAACCAATCTCTTTTGGTGTTCCCCAAGGGCCAATACTTGGCCCCCATTCTATTTAATATTTTCATAAATAGACTTAATACTGCTACAACACTTGCCACTTTTGTACAATATGTCAACAGGTCAACTCTTATCTCCTCTGCTCCATCCATAACAAAATTACAGGAAATCACTCAAATTGAAATATGGTTAAAATATTCTAACTTGCTGCTTAATGCTGCTTAATGCCAAAAGGTTACTCCAAAACAACAACTTAACCAGAAACATACATTCCATATTACCTCAGATAATAACAAAAAAATAGAAACCATATGACAAACTAAACTTCTCGGAGTCATAATAGAGGAAAACCTCAAATCTGATCACCACATACTTCAAGAAAAGTCACCAAAATCTTGACTTATTCTATCAGGTCAAGCACTGCCTAACAGATCAACCAGGGATTACCTTAGCAGCATCACACTTCCTTCCTTCTCTGTTATACACTTTCCCTATTCTTACAAATAGCAATACTATGTAGAAAACTAAACTAGCTTCCTGCTACTACAAATTATCTAAATTTACAACCAACCAACCATATAAAAGACACCATTGCCATGCATTAAATCAATTAAACTGGCTTGATCTCCCAAGCCAGTTGACATACTCACAAGTAATCATTGCCTGCAATCTATTGTACTCTCCAGACAAATGCCCAGCATTGCAAAATGCTCTACAGTACTATTCACTCACTAGAGACCTTCAATCTAGCAATAAACTCTTACTACGTATCAGTAAGACAATCATCACTGCTGTAGACTCTCTCTTCTCCCATTATATGTCAAAACTCTGGAATGAAATCCCCACACAGTTAAAACAGATATATAACTTAAATAGTTTCAAATCTTTGCTTAAACAGCACATATGCCAAAGATGGCTCCATTCTTTTTGCACACCTGGGTAGGTTTAATCACTTACTCACTGATTTACTTTTCTCCAACAGCTACAGCCATTTTGCTTCCCAATCTTTTGTACCTTATCATTCCTCATCATACTGCACTAATTTCCAAAATGTTTACTCTTCCTCCTTCTCTCACATCTCAGCACTTACTATAATACCTCCTCTGTTCATTTATCTTCCTGCTCATTTCCATAACTTCTCCTTTCATATCTCTGTTATCATCAGTTTTGTAAGCTACATTACTACTTTTCTGTCTGCAAATTATTACTAACCTCAAAAAAATTCCAGTTTAATATTTTCCATTCTACTGTCATGCTATAAATGCATTAACTGTTATTGTATATTATTTTTTCTTGATTCAGTAATTAGCCAGTTTATATTTCTGTCTTGTTTTTTATGTTCATGTAAGAAATATTTAAAAATCATGTAAATAAGCTCATGTTCTGATGTTTTTATCCTGCAATGTATATATGTGTTTACCTTGTAATTATAAAAAGTACATCATGTGTAACTTAAATGTGGAGGTTTTCTCCCTGGGCCTCCACTGGAAATTGTTTTACCCAGTCGGACTTTTCCTGGTCAACAAAGACAAATACAATAAATAGTAATAATAATAATAATAATATATGCGCACTGACAGTTTTGGCAATGTTTATGGTAACTGGGGGGAGAAAAACAAGTTATGAGACATTAGAGTGGCTGCAGGGAGGGGAGTCTCTGGTCCATTCCACTGCCTAGGGCTCCATTTGACCATGATCTGGCTCTGATACTAATAGCATGGCAAAACTATGACAGCTTTGAATTATTCTATTATTTTTGCTACATTTAAGAAAAGTTTTGCCTTACACATGTCCATTGTAACTATTAGTATAAGGAATGTGATTTTTGACAATTGGAAAATATTAAAAGGAAATGTGGATCTTGGTAGTATTGTAAATTCTGGTCCTACATTTGTTTATAGAAAGACTAGATCTTTAAAGCAAGTTCTTGAAAATGAATATATTAAAATGTTGCCAATTATTACAAGTAAAAACAAGGGAATGCTCAAGTATATTTTTGTAGTGCTTGCAATTTTGTTTTGAAAGGACTAAATATTAACCTTTTACATTTGAATAGGACCATAGAAATAAAGGAGCATTTTAATTGTAATTTGTCTGGTTTAGTGTATACTGTGATATGCTCCTATTGTGAGGCATTTTTTTTGTGGGCATGAAAGCAAGTAAACTGTCCAAAAGGATAAAGGAGCACATGTACTCTTTAAAGGAATGAACAATAATAATGCCCTATTTAAGCACATTTAATCTTATTTATTCTTTAAAAAGTTTTCTTTTAGCATATTGGGAAGGATTCCACTAGACTATAGTGGTCATCATTTTAAGAATTTTTTTTATGACAGATTTTGTTATAAGCTGACAAATTTTCAGGGCTTAATGAAACCATTAATATTAAATGTTTTTTTTTTTTTTGAGGCAGAAGACTTTTAATCAACCAAATAGATTATTGGTTAGTACATGTCTTCATTTTTCAACTGTTTTATACTATATTTTTGGAACAGATAGAAATTAAATTAATAAATGTATATATTTTAAATATATTAAATAATAAATACATTTAATATAATATATTTTATATAAGCGTTTGTGAAAACTTTTTTTGTGTATGTATTTTCTTTTGAATATTTTAATTATGTTAATGAATTTTTAGTTTTCATTGGCTGTTTTTAGGCACGATGGACTATAAATATGTTATTTAATGTAGTAGTTATTCTGAAGAAGTGCAGTGTTGACTTGTGGATAAAAGTTCTTAATTCATTAAGTTAAGAGAATTTGTGGAGCAGGGACAAATGGGGGGAGTGGAATTAAGCAGGGGTGTTCTTCTTTGATATAAATAAAGGCTTTGACTGGAGTGGAGTGACCGTTTTGTTTAAAGTATTAAGAGAGGTAGGCTTTGGCCCCAAGTTTCAAAACTAATTAGCTACACTCTATAATAGCCTAAGCACACAGCTGGTTGTAAATGGGAAATTAAATAAGGACATTTATATTAGTCAGGACAACCAATCATAACAATTCAGGAAGTAGCTCAGTGGATTAGACACTTCCTATCAGGTGTACAATGTAAATATAAGTTGCTTAAAGTTTTCTGCAGGTGATTACATGCTCACCACAGACAAATTTGGTGATGCCAGGAATATGAGACATTTTTTAAAAGGATAAGAATTCAATTGGTCTAAAACATTTCAAGTTAGAGTAGAAAGATTATGGAATGCTGTGCAAGAAAATGTAATACATAGAAGGAGTGTGAAATATCTAGGTCAAAAAATGGAGGAGGTAATACAAATCAGTTATGAGAATGTTTTAGAGCAGATTAAGAAACTGTTAAGGAACTGATCTAATAAAGCTAATAAATGCATAAGAAGGATAAAACATGCATGTACAGAGCTAGTGGGTTTGGGTTTATTGGCTTGAATGTATCCACAAAGACTTAAAAAGAAAAAGTTAAAAGTCATGGATATTCATAAGTCATAATGGTAAAACATAATCTTCTAATACAGGAGGTTTAAGGTATCACAAAGTGAAAACTTTAGCTTGGCTTGGTGTTTATTGTCATTTTTACTAACTGGTTTGTCTGTGTGAATTTTTTATTCTTTGCTTTATATTTATATTTCTACATGCACGCACAATGTACACACACACACACACACACACACACACACACACACACACACACACACACACACACACACACACACACACGTGCATGTGTGCACAAACATACACATATACTGAGTCTGTATAGTGTTGCAGGACAACCTACAAATAAAAAATCCAGGGTAAAACAGTAAATTGAAAGGGATTACAATTCTGAGGAATTAATTATATGGGAGACAGACTTCTGGATGGGCAGAAAATTCACGACAAGTGTGGTATCCAGAAAGGCTTCACTATGAACAGCTGAGGATGGTAATTATACAATGGTTAAGGAAGAAAGGAATTAAGGGTTGGGAGGAAGGTGGAGGAGATAATAGGAAAACATTAGACAAGAAAGGCCAATGACCTAAAACATTTACCTTCATTCAGAGTTAAACAGAAATAAATTTATGGAGGAAATGATGAAACTGAGACTAAGATGTGCAAAAAATGAAAGTAGTACTTTCTAATGTACATGGACTTGGTGCTTGAAATGAATAAAAAGGCAGAAAGAACTTCTAGGGACTTGGGTCCAAAATATGTAATGGTTGCATAGATGGTTTATAGCACTGATGAAGATTTTGTAAGAATGGCAGGTGGGAGAAGAAAAACATTGAAGAAACACAGAAGTAGGTATTTTTTATTTATTTTGGGAATGTTGCTGAGTTAAACAAATTTAGGGGGCTTGAATGGATGAGAGGAGAAAAGAGGGTTACAAGATAGTGTGGCAAAAATTAAGGCTATATTATTATATAGGAGTCTAATAATGGCATTTGGAACACTGTAGGCTAACCGGAGGGTATAGCTATGGATAACAGCTCCTAAGGGAGAAAATGGAAGAGGAGTGGGATTGTTTGAATTTTGAATGATAGCAATGAAAATGTTATACTGTTTTTATATAGTATTTAGAAAGTTAATCTCTTTGTTACAGTGTATGTTATATAGTGGAGTATGTTGAACGGCACTGTATTGATATGTTTTTGACATAAAATCTCAGTAAAAAATATTTAAACAAAATCTTTCTCATAATACTTGCTACTTTACAGTTCCCTCCAAACTCTGCCAGTATGACTAGCTCTTGTGCTGCTATCCTCTGAATGCTGTGCAAATTTCTAGTCTCCCACCAAGACACAAGTGCTCTTCAGCAATTACATTCTGCTTGCTGAGCACATTTAAGCAAATCTACAGTCTGCGGCTACCACTCCACCCATACAGTATAAGAAGGAATCAGTACTGCAAACTAAACAAGGATATAAATTTTGAGCCTCAAGAGCAGGAGCACACTCAAGCAAATCTGCAGTCTGAGGCTGCCACTCCACCCATACAGTATAAGAAGGAATCAGTACTGCAAACTAAACAAGGATATACATTTTGAGCCTCAAGAGCAGGGTCAGTCCACCCAGGCATTCTACTTGTACATTTTATCAGAGTGAAGCTATTACATTAGCAGTATTTCTTAGTAGTTCTCAGCGTGCTAATAAAACTTGACTGTTGTAGCCTTGTGTCCTCCCCCCATCTAGTACAGTAATCCTAACTGTCCAGTAGACAGTATACATTTCATTCAGATCACTGTGACTACATTAACCATCAAGCAGTACTCTCAATGCTTTCTGCCTTAGTTTATATCACTTGGAAGCCCACCTGTTTATTTGCATCTCTATACATACCCCTTCATTGCTAATGTATCTCCCTACTGTAAGCTGTGCACAAACTGGTTATTAATCAGCAAGCCAACGTGAAGACGCACTCCTAATCTTAATAAACTTTGCTGTGTCTTTTCTCCTTCACTTTACAGGTAGTTTGAATTATTACTTACCCTCTCTGAGGCCTTCACTGATTTCCACTGATTGCCTCTCTGGTTTCTTTGCATTCCAACTGGTTTACACCCCTTGTGCTATCTCCCTCCCCCAATACTAAGTCTATATTAGAATCCTGCTGTGCATGGAGCCATCTTTAAATTTCTAGTTTCCCACCAGGACACAAGTGCTCTTCAGCAATTACATTCTGCTTGCTGGTAAGCCATTAGACCTCAGGAATTTGTTTAAAGTGTTCAGATTTGTAAAGTAATACTTACTTTTTTCTCTCGCCTTGGTGGGCTCTGCCCTTCTCCGTTCGCCCTCGCTAATGCTCAACTCTCTCCGCTCCCCTGCCCCCTATTCCCTTCTGCTTTCACTACCTCTACATTTATAGTAATCACAGCCACACCCACAGCTCACCCTCGCATCACCTCCACCAATCACAGCTCCTCAAGTCATATCACATTATACCACACAAACTTGCTCCACACAAAATACTCCCAATCACTTTCATTCCCATTAGGCATTTTCTACATCACCCACACTACTTCCACATCCACATATAGTGCAACCCTATAATTCCTATTCAGACCCCCCACCTAGAACCAACTTAAACTTTATAACCATGACTATCACACAACTAACTCTAGTCTGTCTTCTCATAATTCTTTACAACACCACAAGTTATCACTCTAGCTATATCCCTAAACTTAGTCGCACAACACTACATTATGCACTCATATACAGACACCACACATTATAATAATATCTGCCCACAATTGTTCAAGAACTACATAATGGACCAATTCAGAACTAAACACATACGCTCTCATTCCTACTCCAAAAAAACACAATACTTTCTCACACTCCTCACCAAACTCCATCTTTATCACCATTTTAACACCAGGCTCACCATAAGTGAGGGTATCCACCCCAACCCAGGCCCAAATCCATCCTGTCCAACACAAAGTGCTCCAGCAAAAATGTCAGAACATAACAGCCCCACTATCTTCATCCCTGGGCAAATCAGCAACAACAGCAAAACCAATCATCTTTTAATGCTAAATATTAATATTAGAAGTATCAAAAATAAAATACCTGAACTCCAAGCCACAATAGCACACTACTCCTCAGACATAGTTGCTTTAACAGAAACCTAGCTAAATAAAAACATAGCTAACTCAGAGGTTCTCCCTACTGGCTACAATATCATTAGACAATAAAGACCACTTCGTAAAGGGGGTGGAACTGCCTTACTGTATAAGTCCAACTTAACTGTATGTCAATTACCAAACTCCTACCCCTCCACCAATAATTGGGACATACTTATCTCGCAACTTCAACTTCACCCTAAAAAGGTCATCACCACAATTGTGATCTATATTCCACCTGGTAATACACCTGCTAGCCTTGAAGACTTCTTATCCTGGTGTTCTTCCACATACTCACAAGAAACCCTTATTCTGGGGGGACTTCAACCTAGATTGATTTACCTGTATATCAGAACCACCAAGTAATCTAATAAATCTCCATGGCTACCAGCAGCTAGTCCAAATTCCAACTAGATGTGATAAAAAATCTAAAAGGGAATCCATCCTTGACTGGGTCCTAACTAACAAACTCACATTGTACCCTCACACAGGCAGTCTCCCAGACACCTTAAGTGACCACAACATAATATACTTTATACATAGTAGAACAAGCATATGCAAAACCATTAACTATATAACCACTAGAAACACAAAGAAATTCTCTCCTGAGGTCCTCAATACTTAACTCTGTAACTGTGACTGAACCCCCCCTAAAAATCCTCCCACTTGACCATGCTGTAGCATATTTCAACAAAACATTTCTACAACACCTAGACACTGTCGCTCCATTGCGCAAAATCAAGGTTAGAACCTCTACAAACCCCTGGCTCAGTAAAGAAATCAAACAAGTCCTCAAGTCCAGAGACACTCCCTGGCTTTACTATCAAAAAAAAACAAGAAACACAAAGCCTAAGTACCAAGAACTGTGCAACTGTGCAAAAAAAATGCATTAGGCTGGACAACAAATCCTACTACACAACATTACAAACTAAATACCAACACAACCTCCAAAAATTTTGGAAAAATGTAAACCAGCTACTAAAATCCACCCAAAAGGCTACCCCCAAACCAACCACCCCTGATACTAAAGTTCCCATCAAAACACAATTCAACTCCCACTTTGTGAACTCAATTCTATCCTTAGTATCACAGGGCAGTTCCTTCCTCACTATCCCCCCAACACAAATAACACTAATACAAGCTTTACCCTCAAAACAGTTTCCACCACTTCAATCAAAAGCATGCTCTCCAAACTAAAAACCTCATCAACAGCAGCCGACCTACTCCCCAGCTATTTCTTGAAACTCACAGCAGATGCTATTGCTATCCCAGTCTCCACTCTCATAAACAGATCAATTGTTGAAAACTATGTGCACAAACTCTGGAAAATATCCCATGTTACACCAATACATAAAGGCGGGACCTCCACTGAACCTAATAACTACAGACCCATTGGTTTACTCTCCTACCTGGCCAAAATCTTAGAAAAATGCATCCATACCCAGATGCTAAACTATCTCATAGACAGCAACATCCTGTCACCTATGCAGCATGGTTTCAGACCTGCCCATAGTACCACTACAGCCCTCCTCTGCTTCACAGACACAGTAAACCGTCTCAAAAATGAAGGCCTACAGGTGTCAACTCTTTTTTTGGATATGTCCAAAGCATTTGACACAGTCTCACACCAAATCCTGCTAAACAAACTAAACCAATATCACCTATCAAATTCCATTCTTACCTGGTTCTAAAGCTATTTAACTGACAGGTACCAAGCTGTGAAATGGGAAAATTCTCCCTATCCTCAGCTGCCCATAACTATAGGAGTCCCACAGGGTTCTATCTTAGGACCACTACTATTCACAGTCTTCACAAATGACCTCCATACCTCTTACATAACATGCATCTATCATTCAGTATGCAGATGACACTATCTTAATCTGTGCTGCACAAAACATTCCCACCCTTATGAAAACAACTTTCTGATGTTGAAAACTACCTTACCAAAGCCCAACTTATCCTCAGTCCAAAGAAAATTCAGCTTATGATTATAACCAGTTCTAACAAAAGCACTGATAACAGTCAATTCACTATCTACTCCACAAATGCTACTCCAATTGCTCCAGTGGCACAAGCTAAGCTATTGGGAATAACCATAGACTCCCACCTAAAACTTGATAGTCATCTCAACTTAACTATTAAAAAGTACATGCCAAACTGGGATCACTCTACCGTATCAAACCATTTCTTACCAACAACAAAAGATCAGCCATTGCTCACTCCCAACTTCTATCCACACTACTCTATGCATCTCCCATTCTGACTAATCTCAACAAAACTGAATTAAGCATAATGGAAGCCTGCTATAACAGAATTGCCCGCTTTGCTGCAAATTGCTCATATAGAAATCATCACTGTACAGCTGTGAGACAGCTCCACTGGCTTGACCTGCCCAACCTCCTAACCTACAATCAGCTCTGCCTCTGTCATTTGATCTATTACCTCCCCAATAAGTGTCCTGCCCTCAAAAACCTAGTACAATATCACTCAGCCAAAAGGCCTCTTGGATCATCAAGCAAACTACTACTAGAAGTCACCAACAGCTACAATAGCTTTGGAGATGCACTATATAGTAGTTCAGTGGCTAAAAAATGGAGCTCTGTCCTGACAGCATTCAAAACACATCATCCAAAGCCTCCTTTAAAGACCTCATCAGGCAACATCTCAAGCAAAGTTGGCAGTGCCATGATTGCTCCCCAGGCTAGTGAAAGCGGATAAGGTATACATACTAAATCCAGAGTACTTGATAATAGTTTTCAATCTTACTCACAAACACTGGCAAATCTACAATGTATGTACTGTACCTGTGTACTATGTATGTATTCTACCTATGTTCCAAATTTCAGCTGTACACCACAAATCTATTAATTATCTTTATTTTTAAATTAATATTTTTTTGTTTGTTCTCTCCACTGTAACTGTTGATGTGCCGCATACCACTGTAAAAACATGTCTTTTGTAATTTGTGTGTATACTGATCATGTCTAAATAACTAAATATATCTGTAATTTTTCTTTGTGGAGCTTTTTTCCCCAGGCCTCTGCTGAAAAAGGACCTTTTTGGCTCAGTCAGACACCCCCGTTAACAAATGTAAAATAAAAAATAAAAATAAAATGATGATGGTTATAATCATGTAAGAAAAACATCTGTACATTTTATGCAGAGAAATGTCTATTTACAGTGTAGGTTAACCATGCACCACTCGGTATAGTCCACAGGTAACAATGCATGCACCATGCATCACTCGGCATAGTCCACAGGTAACAATTCATGCACCAGGTATTATCTTTGTAAACCTACACTGTAATGTAGTGAATGTCGTGGTCTATAGTTATGGACTAGATGTCTCAGCTGTGCATGCCTGTTGACAAAGTTGCCATGCTGTTGCTTTTGGCTGGTCAGTTTTGCTACTGTTACTGATGGGACAAATGATAGAGAGTTCTGCACTTTCACTATCAGTCAGTAGCTGCGGCAGCTGCATGCAAGACTAAAACATGATTGCATTTGTGGGTAATGCAGCATGCTGTGAACATTCTGTAAACAGTGGCATACTCATACTGAAGAGCTCTACTGCCTTGTCTAGGTGACAGAAATGTGCTTTGAGCAGGCCAAACACTCATTCAGTGACTATCTATTTGAGGGATAGGGCACTGTTACAGTGCTTCTCAGCAGCTCCCTGTGGGTTACTATCTGCTGTCATTAGCCAAAGTTTACATGGATAGCCTGCATCACCTGGAAAACAAAACAGGGAGGAGGCACATAAGCAAGGGGTGATTAGTCATTACTAACAAACTTACTTTATAGGTATAGAAACAAGTATGGTTAATAATATTATAATAATCACTTATCAGCTAGAAGACCATGAGAATTTCACCATGCAGGAAGTAGCAGTACAACAAACTTTTGTGCCCTATGTGAAAATTATGGGGGCTACCATGACATTAGACACATACATCGCTGGTGCAGGACCATGCATCATACACAACCTGGCAGATGAAAGAATGTTAACCTTTCTTATTACAGTACCTCTCATGCTGTGGTCCATTTAGGGCCCTTCTAGACACATGGGTGCACTCTATTAAATCAAACACATCAGGAAAGCAAGTCATTCCATAGAATGTACATTGAGTAATGGCTCAGTTCTGTGGTTACACATGGAAATATGTATGTTCATCCACATGGGCTAAGAGTATACTAGGAAATTACTGCAGTATTCTCAGAGCAGAAGCCCGTGAGATACCCAATATGTACCCAGTTCCTGAAAGTTCTCCATGGCAAGTATACTGAGGGTTATACATACCTTGGAATACACAGGAATAGGACTGCCATCAATCCTCCAAACAGAGAATTAGAGCTGCTATCTTTATGCCATTTATCTTCTGCATCATTACAAGTAGCGATCTCAGTGGGAATAAATGATACATACGAGAACGCACTTCAGTGAGTGCACGCACATTAACCATATATTTTTGCCTTTTCCTATATAGTTCCTCTTACTATTAGAAGACAGTATTTACTTCTGGCTTTCCCTGCTTATTTTTTTTAAATTGCACTCTTCTGTAATACTGAATAGTAGAAGCTTTCATATGTCCTATGCAGACACACAGCAACATTTTATAAAGAAACTGAAATATACCAGCTCAAAATTGGGTAACATTGTAGTTTCCTGTATACTAGTTTGTTGATGGTATAATACAGTAATTCTTGTGTGTTGATATAAAATGCCAATCACTAATATATGAAATAGTTTGATGCTGCTATATAATAATGCCAGTCCTTAACATATGGGTTTGACAGAGACTGACACTGGTGCTGATATAAAATACCAGTCTGATACTGGATGTTGGATGGTAATATACAATGCCAGTCCACAGAGTATGGGTTTAACATAGTCTGATATTGATGCTGGTAAAAAATTCTATCCTCATACCAGTGCATCAGCCCTAAGCAGAACACATGCTCATGCCCAGGCAGAAATACTTATTTTTATTGTCATTACTCACCAAATGTTAAGGAAGATGAAAGTCAGAACACACTATTTGGTTTCTGTAAGCATCCACACGATGGTGACATGTCTCTGGATTAAGATATCCATGTTAGCAAATATCTGCTTTCCCATGCCTCTTGTATTTGTAAATTATATTGTTAATTTAGTTCTGTATTTTATTAGTGGTTGTTAGACGATATTTCCACTAGAATGCTATGCTTATGTTCATGGCCTTACTAAGTTGACTTTTGATACTTCAAAGGAAAGTTTCATAGATGAAAGAAAGAGTGACGCAACCACTTTCCATGAATTTAGGAAAAGCCTGACATGACTGTAACTTTTCAATATTCAGTCCAGTATAAGTGACAGGTACTTGGTATCATGATGTGAATGTATCACGGTATCACTCATGTGGTGTGTAAACACACTGCTTCTGCCAAGCAGACCACGGTGTTTCTAATAACATTTCTTTCTGGAACCTCTAAGAAGCATGATGAATTATATATAATGGCACAAGCATGCACTCCTACCTATTAAAATCTGGGCTGAATCTAGGAAACTAAAAAAAAAAAGCTGCAAGTCAGATAAAATATATTGCTCTTGTAAGATATAAAGTATTACTTCAGCTATGAAAAGCCAGCATCGTTACTACAGGGATCTATTGATCTTTGACTCCTGTTCATTATCCTTTTAGATTGTGGCTATCAATTTTTGCCACTTGTTAGAAAACAGCCCTTTTATTTTATTACTAGTAATACTGAATGAGTAATATAGGCAGCATGTACAGACACACTCTGCTCTTGTTAATGCTTACAGTATAGATGAGTTAGTGGAGAACAATAGTTTTAATATACATAGTTTTATGGTAATTATAAAAATCTTGCTGCTGCAAACTAGGATGCTTTATTAATGCATTTATTATGCTGCAAACGCAATTCCCAGTGGTGATCAATAAAAGAGCTCTCAAGACTCTTCTAATAAATTAGCTCAGCTGTTTCTTCCTGCACTAACACTGTGTGTTTCTACAAGTGTCTGAGGCATAAAAAATAGCAAAGCATCTCTACATCTTAAAATGATTCCAGCATCACCATTCTTTGTTCAAAATAGTGTATGCAGTTATTTATTTTTTAATCAATTTTTGAAGCATTGGCTTAGATCGCTGACTTTATGGTATGTATCCCATGCTTTTCTTTTTAAATTGTGCATGCTGCATGGCTTTTTAATTCTGATACATATAATTAGTATGCAATCCGGACTCCTCTCAGAAGGAAAAGTAAACATATCAGCAGTTTTCTGAGAACATAAACTGAATATAAAAAAAAATATATATTAAAATACAATAGGCTATACTAGAAGCCTACTAACCAGTGATGAAATAGATGGGAAATGAGCAAGCTCTAGCAATTAATGAGTGTAAAGGGGAAAAAAGAAAATTTTAATTGCTTGGAGTTACTCTGTGCAGTAACCACATAGGCCGGACAGCATATCCTTCATATGATTGCATGTGTGTTACTAATAAAGGTTATGGAATTATAAGAGGCATTGCATTGCAAAAAAAAAAAAAATGTATTTCAACTCCAGATCCACAAGAGGTTATGTTTGGAGCAGGTTACTTACTGTGAAATGGCAGCTAAACAATCTATTATAAAGCATTTAAAAGCTTAATACAGTGTAATGCAATGCTAAAATGCAGACAAGCAGAAACAAGCAAATTTGCAGAGTATCCCCATGTAAGAAAACTGCAAAGCTTGCTTAAAATCTTGGTCATAATATCACACATTATTTAAATGCAGTATATAGGTGATGGGAGAGACATATTTCTGCAGTATATCCCTGGAACCTTTTGTTACAGTTTTTAGAATATGCAGTATTTCTTGAATGTAAGAGCATAAACTGTGAAGTATATATACAGGTACCTAAGTTTATACCACATCCGTTAATAGCAAAATACAATGTAAAGTTTCAAAGGTTAACAGTTTGAAATGTTGGGACCCACTTTAATGAGTCCTATAATACTGAGACTAAATAGCAAAAAAAACCCAGATTTAAATATATTTTCTGCATAATTAGCAAACCATTTGTCTTTTTTAGCACTGCATCTAACAGTGTCTGGCTCATGTTTTCAAGAGGCAGACAGTTTAAATTTTCCACTAGCCCTGTGCCATGTTTATTAAACAATTCATTAATGTTATGAATATCAAATTAAAACACCAACTTGCTGGGGTTAATAAGTCAGAAACAGCAAATATATAGCTTGCCTGGGAATACCTGAATTATAAACTTTGATTTTCTCATTGTGCTGTAATGAAGACTTTCTTAAATCAAATAGCTTTCTTTTATATCACATGGCATATATCACTGCAGCATAGAGCCTTACTCCACAGAGCTTCTCTAGAGATTTACTGATTAGTAATCATATGTTCCAGAATCCTGAGCATACTATCTAAGCTGCATGGTTACTCAGTGTTCAGGTCCTTGTTAATACTTAGGAAATACTAGATACTATGTAATATGCCTATAAAATGCAGTGGCTACCAGTGCAAAATTGCCATTTAATTGCACACTAGTGGTCAGAAGAGACATCTGTCATTAAGGTTACTGCAAGGAAAAAAACTCTTCACCTGAAGAACAGCAACAGTGGAGCTAATTATTTAAAATTTGGGGATCATATTTTGTTTTAATGCAGCAATCCCATTAAGTCTGTTTTTATTCACTCAAAACAGGATGTACATGTAGTGTTTTTGGACACTTCACATGTCTATGCTATTTGCAAATTCCTTGCTAAAATACCCTAAAATATTATGGTTAAACTAAACTTAATAAAACTTATACTAAATAATATAATACATATAATATACTATTAATATAAAGAAAAGATATTAAGTTTATTAAATTTATCTACTTAATGTCTTCAATTTTAAAATACTAGCAATTGCACAATATTCATTAAGTCCCAACCACACATAGGAATGTAACTGCACTTGCCAAATTAGTTTACATTTTTCTAATTGCAATGACCATGCCCCCCCCCCCACGACATTTTCATTAACTTGCTGAATGACACCAAACTGAAAAGTATGATCATGATAACTGCCCACATGCTTGGCAAGTACATTATTTAAATTTTGTTTCCTTATTGCATATTGATGCTCATATACCCTTTCCTTGGAAGACTTCAACATCTTGCCAGCATAATAAGCAGGACAGTGTTTACAACTGGCTAAATATACAACCTTTTTACTACTATAATTGAATTGACCTTTTGTTTTATACTTAGTACCCTTTATTTCAGAATATTCACCTACATACATATAAGAAGAAAAATTACACATTTCACATTTTTTTATTCCAAAGAAGCTGTTATTCATCTGCACCTTGGTAGTTTCAGTCACATTTTTCAGACCAATACCTTTCCTTGCTACCATCTTAAATCCATTATTCAGTTTTGTTTAACTTGTATGTTCTCATTTATCACCACCCAGTTCTTAAATAGTATAGTTCTAATCTCATAAAAATCAGTACTAAATGTGATAAACATTATTGAGTGGTCTTGATCACTATTATGTCGTTCCATAAGGGTGTTATTATTCCCATTACTGAGAATAGGATTAAAATGTCCACTATGTCTTTTATTCTTAACCTCACCATACAATTCATTAATAACTTTATAGGATAACCTGTTTTTTGAAACATTTTTATCAATCTATTACATTCATCCACAAATTTCAACTCCAAACGAATCATTCTGGCAGCCCAAACAAATGGACCTTTCACTTTCACTACCCCCCCCCCTTTTATTATACATAGGGTGTGCACTCTGGTAATGTAAAAAATAATTAGAATAGGTTGGTTTTCTATGTATTCTAGATACACACCTATTGTTGTTCCTGTCTTTCCTCAAACTGACATTGCTTTCATTTTTAATACAGTAATATGTGATCTCATGCCAAGAGTGGTAAAAAGTACAGTTGTGTACACTTACCATAAATGTAGATGTTCGAGTGTATTCACCGTTGCAGTCCTAACCAATGGGTTATCCAGCTCCCGGTAGCCCTCGATCAGCCAGAATACCAAAGGTAAGTAAAAATTACATTGTAAGTTTGTAAGTTTCTGTGAGGCCATTTTCTGCTTGGGCTAAAGGAAAGTCTCTCTGTTGATCAGTGGCAGTGAAAAACATTGAGCAGCCTGCCTGCCCCTGTGGGAGTGGTTACTGACTTGAAACTGTAGTTTTATTGGCCATTTTGGGTAAATTCCAAAACTCCTTCATCGCCACCTAATTGGGTTTAAACTATTCCTGGCTCCACAAAGTCTGCTCTTCACTTTTTCCTTAGAATGCTCTATCTCTCAATTTAAACACCATATTCTCATTCTAAGGCCCTTCACTGGTCCAATTAAGTAATCCTACAAGTTAGCACTATTAAACCATAAGCACTACTTACTCTTTTACTATCTACGATTACCCTGTCCTCTATTGGTCCGTCTTAAATTCAGTTTCCCTATTACTCTAGCATGTCCAAAGGTCAGTCAATGGTTTCCTCTCCAGTCCAGCTGGTGAATCAGGGAATTTTGAGGCAATGTTACAACTGTCTCATGTACACGGACAACCCTCTCCTCCTCCAAACAGGTTCAAATATATGTGAGAGATGCAACTATTTAGCCAAACTGGAGGCTGAGCTCTCTCATCTCAAAACTGGTGTAACAAGTCAGGAGAAGAAGGTAACCTCACACAACACAATTCCAGTATCACATAGTCCCACCACATCAGCGAACCAAACACATAAATACACAAAAACATACTCGGAGGCTCTAAATAAAAATCTACCTAAGCAACAGAGACCTCCAAAGCGGACATCCAAGCAAACACTACCTCAAAACAAAACACACACAACACATAACCCACAAAGTCAGTGTGCCAAGCAGCCACAGCCCTTAAGGCTGAATAACACACCTGATACTCTTGTTATAGGTGACTCTATTGTCAGACACACTGACGTCCCGCTCAGCAGGCTGAATAAAGAGAAGGTCACAGTGAGCTGCCTGTCGGGTGCTAGGATCCGACACATAACGCAAACACTCAGGTCACTCCAAAGCAAATACAAATATGACTCGGTCATTGTACATGCCGGTGTGAATGACCTGAGACGTACCTCCCTGGACTACATGAAAAGAGACATAGAGGAGCTCTCTGATCATGTAGCCCAGGCTGGTATGACCCTGACCTTGAGCAGCATCTTACCCTCACCTAGAATGATGCACAGTACAAAGACAAAATGATCGATTTTAACAATTGGCTAAAATTTTGGTGTCATTCAAAGGGGATCCAGTGTCTGTCAGCCTGGGATGACATGCTCGACAAGGCACGTTGCTTCGCTAGGGATGGCTTGCACCTGTCAACACTGGGCTTTCAGATATTGGCAAAGGCTCTTGCCACCCCCATAGTGCCTTTTTTAGGCAAGGCTCAAAAGTCAAACCCACCCCCATAGACAGCACAATGAACAAGAAACTAAGGGTAATGCTGCTAAACGCCAGAAGTCTTAACCTCAAGATTCACGCACTCGAAGCTCTCCTCAGTATGGAGAACATTGATATCTGTGCAGTGACAGAAACCTGGTTCAAGGCTCCAGAGAGCACCCCAGCACTACCAGGCTATACCTCATATCATGCTTTTCGGCCCCAAAACCCAGACCAAACCACAAAAGGAGGGGTAGTTTCCATATTTATCAAGGATATCCACACCTCCAGGGTTGTGGCATTGCACAAAGTATCGGAGACCATCCATGTGCAACTAACAGTGGGCAAGACTGCTTTTCAGTTTATAGCATCCTACAGACCACCCTCTCAAAGTCAGGAATCCCATTTGGCCTTCCTGAAAACATTGGAGAACATGAAGATCTTTCCGAACACCATTATATTGGGTGACTTCAACTACCCAAACATTGACTGGAAACACTACTCAAGCCCCAGCACCTTAGCCCAAAGATTCCTGGAAGTTATAAACTCAAATGCTATGGAACAACTAGTCACCACTCCCACAAGAGGGGACAACATACTAGACCTGATCATTACCAACATGGGGACTCTATGCTCCACACCAGAAGTATATACCTCATTGGTAAGATCAGACCATAAATTAATTTCACTGGATGTCCACATCCCGACCCCACCCCCAGCCCAAAAAACCACAGTGAAAAACTTCTCAAAAGCGAACTTCTCACTTCTCAAAACCGAAGTGGAATCCTTCAAGGCCCCAGGGCCAGTGGAAACTACAGCCCAAACTGCAGAATCTTATATAAATGCATTCTACGGACATCTCCAGGAATGCATGGATCATGCTATCCCAAACAAAACCAAGACCCAATCATCCAAAGGCAGGCGTCCAGTCTGGTGGACCCCTGCTGTGAATAAACTGTACAACAGAAGGAGGAAGCTACTACATGATAGAGCAAAATCCCTAATAGGGAAGGCATCTCTGATCAGTACTAGCAAAAAATTACGATCCCTCATAAAATCCTCCAAGGCCAGCTTCGAGAGAAAAATTGCACAGGACACCAAAGACAATCATAAGGCTTTTTTCAGTTATGTTAGAAACCTGGGATGCAACTCCCAGACTTGTTCTGAGTTGATTCTAAATGACAAAAAATACACTGAACCCACAGACATCGCCAATATCCTGGCAGACAGGTTCAGTGCAAACTTCTCCACCCCCTCCCCCCCCAAAAGAGAAAGTATCTATCCCGGCAGAGGGCTGCCTTCTAAACATCTCAGATGCTCAGGTGAAGGCTGCCCTCTCCAAAGCAAAAAATACTGCTTCCATGGGACCAGATCGTGTCCCAGGTTGCATCCTACATGAACTACAAGAGGAACTAATCCCTCAAATAAAACAGCTATACAATCTCAGCCTGGAAGCGCTATTCAAGCCCCAGCACCTTAGCCCAAAGATTCCTGGAAATTATAAACTCAAATGCTATGGAACAACTAGTCACCACTCCCACAAGAGGGGACAACATACTAGACCTGATCATTACCAACATGGGGACTCTATGCTCCACACCAGAAGTATATACCTCACTGGTAAGATCAGACCATAAATTAATTTCACTGGATGTCCACATCCCGATCCCACCCCCAGCCCAGAAAACCACAGTGAAAAACTTCTCAAAAGCGAACTTCTCACTTCCCAAAACCGAAGTGGAATCCTTCAAGGCCCCAGGGCCAGTGGAAACTACAGCCCAAACTGCAGAATCCTATATAAATGCATTCTACGGACATCTCCAGGAATGCATGGATCATGCTATCCCAAACAAAACCAAGACCCAATCATCCAAAGGCAGGCATCCAGTCTGGTGGACCCCTGCCATAAATAAACTGTACAACAGAAGGAGGAAGCTACTACATGATAGAGCAAAATCCCTAATAGGGAAGGCATCTCTGATCAGTACTAGCAAAAAATTACGATCCCTCATAAAATCCTCCAAGGCCAGCTTCGAGAGAAAAATTGCACAGGACACCAAAGACAATCATAAGGCTTTTTTCAGTTATGTTTGAAACCTGGGATGCAACTCCCAGACTTGTTCTGAGTTGATTCTAAATGACAAAAATACACTGAACCCACAGACATCGCCAATATCCTGGCAGACAGGTTCAGTGCAAACTTCTCCACCCCCTCCCCCCCAAAAGAGCAAGTATCTATCCCGGCAGAGGGCTGCCTCCTAAACATCTCAGATGCTCAGGTGAAGGCTGCCCTCTCCAAAGCAAAAAATACTGCTTCCATGGGACCAGATGGCGTCCCAGGTTGCATCCTACATGAACTACAAGAGGAACTAATCCCTCAAATAAAACAGCTATATAATCTCAGCCTCACTACAGGATATGTGCCCACAGAATGGCGTACAGCAACAGTGGTCCCACTCCACAAAGGTGGAGCCTCTACGGACCCTGGAAACTATCCCCCCATAAGCCTGACTAGCTTAGTCTGCAAGGCTATGGAGAGGATCATCATGGAGCTCATAAACAAAGACATTGGGGACCTACAGACACTAGATCCTATCCAGTTCGGCTTTGTCAAGGGCAGATCCTGCCATTTGAACCTGGTTGTTTTCTTTGAAACAGTCACCAAAGCCATAGATGAAGGGAAGGTAGTCCACACAGCCTATCTGGACCTTGCAAAGGCATTTGACACAATACCCCACTCGGGCATCATAGATAAGCTATCCAACTTAAATATAAACCCCTATGTCACAAGATGGGTCGCAAACTGGCTCAAAGACAGAACGCACAGAGTGAGAGTTGCTGGAGCCATGTCAGACTCGAAACCGGTCACAAGTGGCATCCCACAGGGCTCTGTCCTGGGACCACTCTTGTTTGGTATATACCTCTACGAGGTACAGGCAAACGTGGGAGGACTATGGCTCACCAAGTTTGCAGACGACTGCAAACTGGGTGCTATTATCAACTCTCCAGCTGACACAAACATCCTTCAAAAAGGTCTCACAGAGACAGATAACTGGTGCCAGCACCATGGTTTAAAGCTAAATGCTAAAAAATGTATAGTCATACCCTTTGGCAAAAACAATGTGCCCACAAATTACCACATAGGCGGAAACCCATTAAGTACAGAGAAAGTTATTAGGGACCTGGGGACCCAAGTTGATAGCAATCTCTCCTTTGAAAACCACATTGCCAAAGTGGTTAGAAAGACCTTCTACATAGCCCACCTCATCACGAAGGGTTTCACATCTAGATCAAGAGAGGTAATCGTGCCCCTTTATTCATCCCTCATCCGGCCCATTATAGAATACAATGCCCCTTTTGGGATGTACCTTACCCGACACCTGCAGCAATTAGAAAGACCCCAAAAGTATCTCACCAAGAGGATCAAGGGTCTCAAACAGATGCCATATGCTGCTCGGTTAAAAAAACTCCAGCTCTACTCAGTTGCATACCGCCTACTTCGAGGCGATCTATGCCTGACATACAAAGCTATGTCAAATCCAGAATTAATGGACATGCTCCACCTCAGTAAATCTAAATCCCTTAGAGCCACACGCTCGAGGGACTTGAACCTCAGCACAGAAATAAATAGAACTTGCTGGAGGGACAGGTTCATAACCCAGAGGCTCCCTTTGCTCTGGAATAGAATTCCAGTTCATGTGAGGCAGAGCACCTCACTGAATCTCTTCAAGAAGAATCTCGATAAGTGGATGGGGGATCATAGGTTTGTCCCAGGGATTACTCCCGTGTCACTATTAGACAGAGGCACAGTAAACTAAACCTTAAAAAGGGCACAGTATACTCAAATCAAGGGGTGGCGTAAGCCATACAGAATCGGGCTAGGCTTATAATTGCCCCAGGGCAGATAGCCTAGTATGAACCTATGAACCTATGAACCTATTGGCTACCGTCGATTGTAAAGGACGTCAGGTTGTCCAATACAAAAGGTAACAGCCGACATCACTTCCTCAGTCTTTCTTGCCATAACAGTCAGAAGCCCCCAATAATCAAGGCATAAAGTAAATGAAGCCTGTACATTAGGAAAAGAGAAAAAAAGGGGAAGGAGGGAGGGAAAGCAGGACTGCAACAGTGAATACACTCAAACATCTACATTTATGGTAAGTGTACACAACTGTACTATGTTCTTCGTGTTTCACTGTTGCAGTCTTAACAAATGGGTTGATTACCAAATCCCAGAGAACAGGGAGGAGGAACCAACAGAATCAAGGATTGTAGATAATGCCCTGCAGAACAGCAGTGGCAAACCCTGCCCTGGCTTTTGAAAACAAAGGCAAATTATAATGCTTTGTGAATGTGTGAACAGAAGACCATGTGGCAGCTTCCAAAATGTCTTTAATAGGGACACCCCTTAAAAAGGCTGCAGAAGTGGAAGCTGCTCTAGTTGAGTGAGTCCTAACCCCTTGAGGAGGAACCTTGCCGTGAAAGGAATAACAAAAAGTAATACAATGAGCAATCCATTTAGAAATGGTTTGCTTAGAAATAGCCTTGCCCTGGGCTCCAGGGGCAAAGCTGACTAATAGCTGAGCTGGTTTCCGAAGGTCTTTAGTCCAGTCCAGGTAAAACCTGAGCTGTTTGTGCACATCAAGAGAATGTAAGATCCTTTCACCTTTATTTTGAGGATTAGGAAAGAAGGTTGGAAGGTGTATGGACTGATTAAGAGTCAGGCTAGAAACCACCTTAGGCATAAAGGAGGGGCTGGTTCTCATAGAAACCCTATCTGTATGGAAAATAAGAAAAGGCTCCACAGCCATCAAAGCATGCAGCTCCGAAACCCTCCTTGCTGAAGTTATAGCCAAGAGGAAGGCAGTCTTCCATGAGAGAAACTTTAAATCTGCAGTGGCAGCTGGTTCAAAAGGAAGAAGAGTGAGTTTCTCCAGGATAAAATTAAGATCCCAGGCTGGAGTAGGTGCCCTTCTGGGAGGTTTCAAGTTGCAAGCACCTCTGAGAAACATTTTCATCAGGGGATGAGAGAAAGTGGGTTGTTCAAAAGAACAATGAGCAGAAATGGCTGAAGCATGGATCCTGATAGAGGAAAAAGAAAGACCACTCTGAAGCAAATCAGCCAGGTATTCCAGAATCAGAGGAAGGGTAGGCTGAGAAGAAGATTCCCCTCTAGCCTGCATCCAATGAGAGAATCTTTCCCATTTACCAGCATAAGACTTCCAAATGCTAGGCCTCTTGGCCTCCCTCAGCACGTCAACCACCTGTTGGGAAAGGGAAGAAGAAAAGGATGGAGTCATACAATGAGCCAAGCTGCCAAATGGAGAGACTGAAGATGAGTATGTAGAATGTTTCCCCCTTCCTGAACCAAAAGATCTGGCTTCAGAGGAAGATGCCAAGAAGGAAATTGGGAGAGACTGCGAAGCAGTGGAGATCAATGCTGTCTGGGCCAGTCTGGAGCTATGAGAATAGTCCTTGGTCATTTGTCCCTGATCTTCACTAATACTCTGGAAAGAAGAAAGAGGGGGGAAGGCATAAACTGACAGCAGCATCCAAGGGAAGGGTAAAGCATCCACTTTCCAGGCTCTGCTGTGATGTTGTCTGGTGCAAAAGAGAGGTAGAAGATGGTTGTTTGGAGAGGAGAAGAGATCCACTTGAGGAGTTCCCCAATGGTGAATGATGCTGTAAAAAAACTGCTCTGTTTAGCTGCCACTCGTGAGGAGCCAGAGTCCATCTGCTCAAATGATCCACCAAAACATTGAGCCTTCCTGGAAGAAACTAAGCTAGGAGATGCAGGCCCAGGGATGCTGCTATGGACCAAAGACTCATGCTCTGTCTGCACAGGAGGTAAGAATGAGTCCCTCCCTGCTTGTTGATGTACCATATGACTGTGGTGTTGTCTGTCCTGACAAGCAGGGTCCCTGGAGAAAGAAAATGCTTGAAAGCCAGTAAGGCCTGCTGTACTGCCATCAACTCCTTTAAATTTATTTGCAGGTGCATCTGCAGGGCATTCCAACTTCCCTGTATGCATCTGCCATCCAGGTGAGCTCCCCAGGCATAGTCCAATGCATCTGTGGTAAGAACTTGAGTGGCAAGAGGTGGGCAAAAAGGGATGCCTTTGTTCTGTAGACAGGCTGTTGCCCTCTAAAGAAACTCTGTCCACAGACATGGAAGCAGAGGAATCATCACATCCAGGTCCTGTGTGTGTTGACACCAAGTGTTCTTGAGGTACCATTGCAATTTCCTCATATGCAGGTTTTCATATGGAATCATGAGAATACAAGAGGCCATAAATCCCAGAGCTTGCAGGTATTTCCTTGCAGGGAGCTGGGACAGGCTTGCCAAGTCCTTGAGGTAAACTGAAAGAGTTGCCTGCTTCTACTGGGTGAGATATATCATCTGGACGACTGTGTTCAGACTCACTCCCAGGAATGTAATCTCTTTGGATGGCACCATTTTTGATTTTTCCATGTTGAGAGTGTAACCCAGAGAAGAGAGAAGAGTCTTCACAAATTCCAGATCCTTTATCAGCTTGAATGAGACAGTCGTCCAAGTAAGGATTAATCTGAATTTTCTTTTGCCTGCAAAAAGCAATGACTGGAGCCAGGCACTTTGTGAAAACTCTGGGAGCAGTAGATAAGCCAAAGGGCAGTGCAGAGAATTGATAATGTTGGTTGCCCACCCTGAAACAAAGGTATTGTCTGCAACTTTCCCTGATAGGAATGTGCAGATAAGCTTCTTTGAGATCCAGTGTTACCAGCCAGGAATTCTTTTCTAACATTGGCAGTAAATGATGCATTGTGAGCATTTTGAACTTTGGAATTATCAAGAAAGTGTTCAGGATGGATAGATCCAGGATAGGATGCCAGGTGCCTTCTTTTTTTGGAATTAGGAAAAGTCTGGAATAAAATACCTGGCCTATCTACTGAGCAGGAACTGATTCTATTGCTCCCAGATGTAACAGAGACAAAATTTGCTTTTCTACTTCTACCTGTTGGTTTGGAGGAGTGTCTGGGAGTCCTTTGGGTACTGGAAAGGTGTGGAAAGGAAACTTGTGTCCTAGGGATACAGTTCTGAGACCCATTTGTCGTCCGTGATGGTGGCCCAAACATTTGCAAACAGGGCCAACCTTCCCCTTAAAGGACTCTCTAGGCAAGCAAGAACAGGCAGAAGTTGAATATAGTCATTGAGAATGTTTAGACTGAGATGCAGGTTTAGAACTTCCCACCTTGGAAGAGGAAGCCTGCCACCACTTAGACCTTTGAGGGGTACCCCCTGCTCCCTAGAAGATTTGAAACCTCTAGCCTCAGAACGGCTCTGTCTGCTAGTATCAGGGAATGTCCAACTCCTAGAAGGGTAATTCCTGCTAAAGCGAGGAGGCTGAACTTGCAAAAACTCTTTAACTGTATGCATAGACTTGGACTTGCCTTCCATCTTCTTGAGCACTTCCTCTGCTTTGCTGCCAAAAAGACTGTCCTTATGCAAAGGTACATCTAAAAGCTTAGCTTTAACAGGTTCATGCAGGGGCTGCTCCCTGAGCCAAGTGTGCCTTCTAATAACAGAGCCAGTATCTTCAGCCCTACAGGAGGCTTCTAGAATGTCAAAACCACAATGTGAAGAATGCTTATTGACTAAACTGGCAGAATTCAGCAAATCCTGCATATCCTTACTGTCCGCCAACTGATGCACACCTGCTATGCTAGCTTTAATAGCTTCCAAGGTGTGCTGCTGGTACTTCAGCATATGAAAAAGACAATTAGTAGATCTAATAGCAAGAGTGGCAGAAATATAAACCTTTTTACCCCACCTATCTAGGTTCCTGGATTCCCTGTCAGAAGGAACAGGATTTTTTGTAACAGTGGCCTTAACTCCTTTAGGGCCTTGAGAAATAACCTCTGGATCAGCCAACGGATTCCTGAAAAGAAACAAATGAGAATCAGGAAATCTATAGTACCTGTCAGGTTTCCTGGGAGCAGGAGGAACCAAATTTGGAGTCAAGGTATTTTCCAGAAAAACATCATCAACAACTTCCATCACAAAGGAATAGCCAAAGGCTTATGCTGAGGCAAATCCAAAAACTCCCTAATCCTTTTCTTGGAAACGGAGTAATCCTGACTTTCCCATTTAAGATGTTCCCTGAGAGTATTTAAAGTATCACCAAAAGAGAAATCTTCTGGAGGAGAAGCAGAAGGGATGGACTCCTCTTTGTCTACATCCTCAAATGGAGAGAAAACTTGAGAAACTTCTTCTTCATCCACAGAAATACTAGAAGTATCCGAATCTAAAAAGGACCAAGCTTCGGGAGAGAAATCCCTACCCCTTTTTGAAGGAGGAGGCTGTGAACCCCTAATAAGAGTCAAAAGGTCATCAGCCATTTTGACCATTTGAGAATGAGGGGAACAAGAGGAAACTGGAGCCAGCTTCTTCACAGGCTTATGACTGGAAGGTTTACCTGCAAGTCTAAAAGACTCAGGAGGCCTGGCTACCGCTGAAGTTGCGGCCGAAGTTGTCGGTATGAGCTTGCTGTCTGAATGAAGAACTGAGGCCTCGGACACCAGAGTCAGTTTTGCAGCTGAAGAGGTTACAGGTGGAAGGCCAGAAGGCAAATTGGACGCCGGAGGCCTGGGAACCTCAGAAATGGTCTCAACCGAGACCTGCGGTTGAAAATCTGTGGGCTGCAGGGGCTGCAAAGGCACCTCACTGGCTACTGCATGACTGACGACCAACCTAACATCATCCGAGGACTTGACCTTTGGAAGCCTGTCGCAGTCCTTATCCTTATGCATCTTGGGGATATCTGAAGCCTGAAGACCGGTGGACGTCATATCGACAAACTTAGGCCAAACTCCACAATGCTTAGCTAAAAGCTTAGCCCGACGACAAATAGTACGCGGATTAAAGGAAGCACAAAGATCACAATTAGGAATGTCATGGTCAAGGCCTAAACAAATAATACAATAGGAATAAAAATCTCTATGGGGAATCTGCTTTCCACAGGTAAGACAATTATTAACTTTTTCTGACATTTGCTAAGGCAAGAAAAGAGGATCACCAACGGGGTACTTAGTTGTAGTTGACTTCAACTTTGTAGTCAGAAACACAAAAGGTAAACTGCCGACCAGCACTTTTGCAAAAAATGCTTCTACTTCGGGCTGCATGGCAAGGAAGACTGAGGAAGTGACGTTGGCTGCCTCCTTTTGTATTGGACGCCCAGACGTCCTTTACAACTGATGGTAGCCGACGTCATTTTTACTTACCTTTGGTATTCAGGCTGATCGAGGGCTACCGGGAGCTGGATAACCCATTTGTTAGGACTGCAACAGTGAAACACGATGAACATCTGGGAACAAATATTCATCAGCATGGCTTCATTAAAGGACCATCCTGTCTAATCCATTCCATTAGTTTTTATCAGAACTTATGTGACTCAGTTGACCTTGGCCTACCAGTTAACATGGTATATTTGGATTTGGCTAAGATGTTTTCTTCTGTCCCTCAGTCCGTCATTCCAAGAATATAAGCGATGTACAAATAAATAAATAAATAAAAATAAATAACAGCAATGGACATATTGCTAGATGGGTGGGTAACTGGCTATATACAGTGATCTGTAGGATAATAACTGTTGATATTTTCTCAATTATTAAATTATTATCAAGACAGTTGTTGTTGGGGGGTGCCATAGGTCAGCAGTAGCTCAGTCTTATTTATAAACTTTATGTCTGATTTTCCTTTATGGACCAACATTGAGTTAAGTATTTGAAGCCACTTGTTTCCAGTGTGTTCTTTTATGTAAACATGGGAAATGGGCACAGATGAAATATGTTAATAACCACAAAATGGGCAATATAATTAGTTCAATAAAAGATATGTTCTCCAAGATGGTCTTGTAGTAATAACCTAACACTTAATGTCAAATAAATGCAACAAGATAAGTCTTGGCAAAGGACATTAAATTATAATTACAAAATAAATGGTTAAATCATAAACAGACACCTTAAATATATAGAGAATGGTAAACAAGAACAACTTAAACTTTAAACAAGAACAATTTAAACTTTGAACAGTGTGTAGCTCCCAAAGATATGAAATCATATTGTACAATCCATGTAAACTTAATGGACATATCTAGTTACTCCACTGTACCACTTTATACCTCATCGATCTGATTCATCATTTAATGCAATATACCATTATTAGCAATCAAACAAGTCATCTGAAATAAACTGAAAAAAATACAACTCTGTACTAGAAAATCATAGAAAGGCTTCAGGATCTGTCATTATATACAATTACAAAGGTTGCTTAAAGATGATCTCTGCTTAGTTCATACAGCAATATGAGATCTAGTTCTATTCAAAAATCTGTATGTTGAAAGGAGAGCTAATACATGATCATGGGACCTAACCTTTAAAATAAACAATAATACAAAAAGAATCCTTGTCAAAAGTTACCTCTAGCTTCGAGGAGGGCAAGACAAGTTAGACTGGGGAAAAATTTGAGGCTGCCCATCCAATTATTTATATTGACCTTGAAAGTTGCAAGGGTGCTACTCTGCTTGACACGTGAAAGAGCTGAGATATAAATTTATCACACCAAATGTCTTATTTATCTGTTTATGAAGGTTTAGTTCCTTTAACTAAGTATTTGAGGTACCATTAGTTCTGCAAAGGAGAAAGATGTCTCGAGAGGCTAGGCATAGATCTTCATGGAGGAGTTTGTAATGGACTGAGTACAGAGAAAGGGCTGACAGTCTATCCTGGTAAATAAGATTTGTGAGGCCACTAATCTTTCTCGTTTTGTATCTTTGAGGTATCTCAAGTTATGTGATATGTTTAGACCAATACACGCCAATTGGTGCATTAGACTGAATGATGGGATTGATGAGATACAAGTAAATTTGAACTAAGTCTTCTTTAGATCTAATGAATGCACCTTTGGAAGTTAGATGAGCCTAAAAGCTTTGTGAACTACTATGGAGATATGCTGGTCAAGTAATAAGGAATAAGAAATTATCAACAAAAGTGCGTAAATCCCTTACTACAGCAGCTCATTGGAGTGATATATCACCTGTAAGGTAAGTAAAACTGTTTCGTTCACCAAAATGAAAAATGCTACATTTTTAACATTTAATTTGAGACGATTATCGTTGCATCAGTTGTTAACATGGTCTAACCCATGGTGGAGCAATAGTGAAGATCGAATAAGAGTACCCAGTTTACAGTCATCTGCAAACTTAGTTAACCATAGGCCAGGAGTGTTGGCTTTGATGCCTGAGTAATAGGTGTCAAATAAGAGAGGACCTAAATCTGAGCCCTGTGGTATACCACTGGCAATTTTTGTTTTGCTTTCAGAAGTGGCTGCTGTGACTCTAAGCACATAGGTTCCAGTTAGCTATCCACTACACAATATAGGGATTTATCATCAGATTTCAAGTCTATCAATAATGTTTACATGGGAATACTGTCAAAGGTATGATAGTTTCTTTACTACATCTTGCAATAATATTTTGGAATAAGTTGACACTAACAGGAGAAATCCATAATTTTTTCACAAAAAATAATCTTGGTTTAAATGTATGAAAGATAAAAATAATTTGGGATTACATCCATAAATTTCTTGAAGAGCAGTAGATCCTACATTTTACATTGAAAGCAATGGCCTTATTTTTCATACAGACTGACTCCAAGCCTCATTTGTGCCATAAATGACAGAAAACCTGTTAAATAAGATTTGCTCAGACATGGTTTACTCTTCTCCTCTGTAGTCAGTGAAGTGGGTTATGATGTATGAGCGAACTCTTGTTATGGATATGCACTCATTAAACTAGTCTGAAGATAGATGTAGATTTGGACAGGAAGTCTATGCAACTGACTTTTATTGTACAAGTCTTCTGACATTCCCTTGAGATGATAGGTTGTAATGTCCACAGGTGGTGGAGGGGGGTAGGGTCAGTAGACTATCAATGTAGTAAATCAGGTACACAGCTTTCCACTTACCTAGCATTTGAAACATGGAATTAGTATGTATTAATCTTTGTTTTTTTTTTTTTTTTTTTTTGCTAATTTTGTGGTCTTACGCTAAAAAATTATACACAAAAGTATTCCACGTGCAGTTTTATATTATGAGAGTATTGCTTTCACAAAGCCTATGAAACAGCTTATAAATGAAGAGCTTCTCCTTTTTTAAATGCCCATCTACCAAATTTAAGACATAGCAAACCAGCAGTATAGTTCTATAAGACACATGCCAGAATATACAAAAAGCAGATCATAAAATATTAATGACTCAACACTAAGCAGATGTTAATATACTCTTGGAAGCACTTCAGAGTCCTGTTTTTACATAATCTTTCATTTGCAATTGCAGTTTAATAGCCATTTTTAATTTGTGTTAAATTCAAGAATAACAATTACCCCAATGTGCTCTTTTAAGCAGTACAATCATTCTGACCTGCTGAGGCTTATAACATTTTGCAAACATAACAAAGGAGGAAACAATGAAATAATATCAAATATGCCCCTTTAATAATCAAATCCACATATTTTCATATGTTCAGAGCAGACTGTTGCAAATTTTGCTTTGCCCTCCTGAACAAACTGAGTTTCTCAACTTTCATTTTGGTTTATAGCATAACACATACAAAGTAATATTTTGTTCTACTTTATGGTGTTTATTTTGCCCACCTTTAAAATGTAGAATAATTAGCAATGGATGGCTGCAAACAGAAACAATTTCATCCCCATCCTATATTACCACACACACACTTAACAATTAAGTTAATCAAATGATTTGAATGACTTGCAATGACATTAAAGATCAAAAACATCTAAGAATCCTATTGTTAAGATGAGACAGTAATTCAGATAAATTATATTTACTTCAAATTCAGATGAATGATATCTCCATGCAATTCTACAATGCATCTACAAACTTTGTTTACCTTAGTTTTAACGGGTGTATGAAAATAATTCTCAAATCAGTGGTCAGACAATAGACGTCCAAAGTCTTATTCAAAATGTCAGTTTCTTTTAACGACAGTTGCATCATCTACGCATTGTAAGATGGTAATATAAATATCTATTTTTCATAAAATAATGCCAAATTTTTAACATTGTAGGATAGATTTTATTGCAGAAAACATTCAAGTTAATTCAGCTACAGTTTCTTGCATGGACAGAAATGATCTCTTCGGTGACCCACTCACATCATAATGCACTCTTGGTAAGTCATACAGACTTGGTAGAATAGGAAAGTGATTGCAAAATTTAATGAATATGAGCCTATTAATACAGTCCTCTGGGGTTTTTTTTTAGGAAAACACAAGCAAGTAATTTTCTGAACATGCATAAAAGCTCAAAAGACAAAGATGTACTTCTTTTTGAAGAGGTTCCTGTGTTCTTTAGGATACAGTTTGCAACTTTTAAAATACTGTTTCCTTCAGATTCTAAAAAAATAAATTATACTTGGCCCAAGGTACTGTACCAAGCCATTCTCTTTTTATGAATACTGACACTCTTGACATATCTTGAGCTGAGAATTGTTAATTTCAGAATATGGTAAGCTGTTTCTTTACTCACAGAGTACCAGCTGGAAACCTCCATGCTGTTCTTAATGTTGAAAACCACTGCTATCCCGCTATTCTTGATCTGAAGTAAAGACTTAATTATGTGTTAGGAGAATGCCAACGTATGACTGGAACCTCATAAAATATAAATAATTTGTATAAATGTGAATAACACCCCTGTTTGTACTATTGTGAATCTTCTCCACAATGAATACAAGTAAAATGATAAATAAAAAGCAAGTGTCAAAATTACAATCTTTGTGCTTGTAAAAAGCACTTGATGTTTATAACATCATTTAACTCAGGAAGCTGATCTGCATTAAGCAGAATTTGCCATAAAGCTTCTTTACATGCTAATTGAACCTTGAAGTTTCCAGAAAACAGGTAATCTTTTACCCTTTCGAGGTTATATTTTATATAATATTTTATTTTACTTTGTTCTTTTCACTTTGTATTTTTTACTTGTTTTCTAAGATGAAGAAAATAGTTCTATAGTGAATTTTCAATTAAGTACTAGGACATCAGTATTAGTTATCAAAGATCGCATGTTCTAAGTAGAACAATATTTAAATGGTATTAGAGGTTGTAACAGTTATTCTGAAGAAGTTCATGTTATATTAAAAGTGAACGAAACGCGTAAACTGATTCCTGGCTTTTTTCTGTGGTTCCAGTCATACGTTGGCATTCTTTTACCCAGTATTGTTGTGTGTGTTTTGAAAAGTTAATTATGTGTTAGCTTTCTTTTTGGTAGCCTAGTCCATCTGTGTAAAACCACTTATCAGATATTTGTGTATGACAAGGAAGGCTTAATTTACCCTGTGCAAGTGTCGAATATTTCAAAACATATATTCAGAAATAATGCATAGCAGAATTTTATAAAGAAATATTTTGAAGTCCATCACAGTCGCACTTGTAATAATTGACATGTATTTTTTTATATGTAGTATGTACTCTGATTGTAGCACATGTAGTTCTGAATCTTCACATAGTCTTTCCAAATTTTGCATACCAGTGAGTTAATTATGTATACTAGCTGAAATTATCATTGCATAATAAAACCTTTTGCTATCAAGCTTTCTGAATGTTAATTCTAGTTTACTGCACGTATTGTAATTATGCTCTTTAGTGTATGAGTAAAAAAAACAAAACAAAAAAACCCAGGAAAAGTACACACTTATTTCATCATACTTTTAATAAATACATTTGACTTTGATCCAAGAAACTGGTATTCAGACCTAATAATGACTAAATCCATGCTGTTTGGCATCAAGAAAAGACTCACAAAAGTCTGTACCTCACTCTATGTTAAAGATCTAGAAAACAACCTCACTGAACCCACCACTTTATTCAGATTCCTGGGCATCTCGCATGACTACTCCCTCAGTTTCCAAGGCCTCATTCATGTGAAAGCTAAGGTCAACTACCTGCTATATTGGGCCCATAGGATATTCCAGTTCCTTTCACTGATATGTAGAGCTTCTATAAGGAAAGGGCATTGCTTGTTCAGATTGAAAATGGCCTGCCTTTGTTGCCACCACTTCAAAGAAAAATACTACCAGTTTACAAACTCTATCTCAAAAGGCTGTCATTTTATAACTAACCCATCGAGACACAAGTAACACTGACTGACACATTAAAGCCAAATGGCTTACTATAAGAGGCAGAGCCAACCCCCTTCTTGGCTACCTCATTTTTGAACTGTTACACCATGACACTCCCTTCCCAATCGTTTTCAGACTAGTCATATCCAAACTAAGCTACAGCCTTAGAAGCCAGGCCTCACAGACTCTCTTTAATTGTTTGGTTATGCACATTTATCTGTAACCTGGGGCTCCATGAGTCTACCATGCTATTTAGATCAACACAATACTTTATATAAATTGTGATAGGTCTATGTGAGACTGGGTTTGTGGCGTGTGTGGTTACCTTCTCCTCCTGACTGGTTTTGCCAGTGTTGAGTCGAGGGAGCTCAGCCTCCAGTTTGGATATATAGTTGCATCTCTCACATATATTTGTATTTGTTGGGAGGAGGAGAGGGTTGTCTGTGTATATGAAGCAGTTGTAACATTGCCTCAAGATTCCCAGATTCACCAGCTGAACTGGAGTGGATGCAGTAATTGACCCTTCGACATGCTAGTATAGTGTAAGGGATTGCTGTGTAACTGAGTCAGAAAGGACCTATAGGGAAATGGGTACTCAAGGGGATTGTAGGTGGATGTAGTGCTTTCTTTTTGTTTAAGAGTGCTTTACCTGTGTAAAAATGCTTTAGGAGCAAGTGCTGGGCTTTTCAGATAGAGAATAGACTGTTTAGATTGAAAGTAGAGCAGTTCTAAGGGAAAAACTGAAGAGCAGACTTGGCGGAGCCAGAAATAGTTAAGACTTGATTAACCGGCGCAGCCCGATGCTGCGCTATGCGGAACTTTGCGCAAAGTTGCGCAAAAGCGCGCTAAAGTGGGCTTTATAGCAGGGGGTTAGAAAGAGCAAGGAAATGGCCCAAAACAGCCAATAAACTACAAGTTGCTGGGCTGGAACCACTCCTTTAGGGACAAATAGGCTGCTCAGTACTCCCCACTCCTACCGGTGAACAAAGAAGCTTCCTCCTATGCAAATAAGGATATGGACAACACAGGAACTATGACACAGCCCAGAGATCAGCAAAATCTGAAGACTGGACTATTCTAGTTCAGTAAAGGTGGGAACACAAGGATTTTTTTGTTTTTTTTTGTTTTTTTCACAAACAGATAAAAAATAGATACAGTAACAAACAGTAAATGCTTTAAATTGGCTAGCGCACTTGAGTGTGTAGCCTACCAGTTAATTTAAGCAAAAAACAAACTTTTAAAGTGCAAAACAGTTAGAAACAAACAGAAATACAGTGAATCAACTTGCAGAGCTAGTTTAGTAATAAAAATTTGCTTTTTAGGCAAAATACAGCAGTCAAAAATAGAAAGCTAGAAAAAATACTTATAAATCAATGGAAAGTCACTCTTCCACTCTCTGCTGTTTGTAGAACTCTGCAGGACACCACGAGGAGCTGTGCTGAGTCGTATACAAGTGCAAAACCGCTCAAAAGCGGGCTTTATAGCAGGGGGTTAGAAAGAGCTAGGAAATGGCCCAAAACGGCCAATAAACTACAAGTTGCTGGGGCTGGAACCACTCCTTTAGGGACAAATAGGCTGCTTAGTGCTCCCCACTCCCACTGGTGAAGAAAGAAGCTTCCTCCTATCCAAATAAGGATATGGACAACACAGGAACTATGACACAGCCCAGAGATCAGCAAAATCTGAAGACTGGACTATTCTAGTTCAGTAAAGGTGGAAAAACAAGGATTTTTGGGGGGGGTTTTTTGTTTTTTTCACAAACAGATAAAAAATAGATACAGTAACAAACAGTAAATGCTTTAAATCGGCTAGCATGTTGAGTATGTAGCCTACCAGTTAATTTAAGCAAAAAAACAAACTTTTAAAGTGCAAAACAGTTAGAAACAAACAGAAATACAGTGAATCAACTTGCAGAGCTAGTTTAGTAATAAAAATTAGCTTTTTAGGCAAAATACAGCAGTTGAAAATAGAAAGCCAGAAAAAATACTTATAAATAAATGGAAAGTCACTCTTCCACTCTCTCCTGCTTGTAGAACTCTGCAGGACACCACGAGGAGCTGTGTTGAGTCGTATACAAGCGCAAAAGCACATTAAAGCGGGCTTTATAACAGGGGGTTAGAAAGAGCTAGGAAATGGCCCAAAACGGCCAATAAACTACAAATTGCTGGGCTGGAACCACTCCTTTAGGGACAAATAGGCTGCTCAGTGCTCCCCACTCCCACTGGTGAACAAAGAAGCTTCCTCCTATCCAAATAAGGATATGGACAACACAGGAACTATGACACAGCCCAGAGATCAGCAAAATCTGAAGACTGGACTATTCTAGTTCAGTAAAGGGGGTAAAACAAGGATATATATTTTTTTGTTTGTTTGTTTTTTTCACAAACAGATAAAAAATAGATACAGTAACAAACAGTAAATGCTTTAAATCGGCTAGTGCACTTGAGTGTGTAGCCTACCAGTTAATTTAAGCAAAAAACAAACTTTTAAAGTGCAAAACAGTTAGAAACAAATAGAAATACAGTGAATCAACTTGCAGAGCTAGTTTAGTAATAAAAATTTGCTTTTTAGGCAAAATACAGTAGTCGAAAATAGAAAGCCAGAAAAAATACTTATAAATCAATGGAAAGTCACTCTTCCACTCTCTGCTGCTTCTAGATCTCTGCAGGACACCACGAGGAGCTGTGCTGAGTCATATACAAGCGCAAAAGTGCGCTAAAGCGGGCTTTATAGCAGGGGGTTAGAAAGAGCTAGGAAATGGCCCAAAACAGCCAATAAATTACAAGTTGCTGGGCTGGAACCACTCCTTTAGGGACAAATAGGCTGCTCAGTGCTCCCCACTCCCACTGGTAAACAAAGAAGCTTCCTCCTATCCAAATAAGGATATGGACAACACAGGAACTATGACACAGCCCAGAGATCAGCAAAATCTGAAGACTGGACTATTCTAGTTCAGTAAATGCGGGAAAACAAGGATATTTTTTTTGTATTTTTTTTTTCACAAACAGATAAAAAATAGATACAGTAACAAACAGTAAATGCTTTAAATCGGCTAGCACACTTGAGTGTGTAGCCTACCAGTTAATTTAAGCAAAAAACAAACTTTTAAAGTGCAAAACAGTTAGAAACAAATAGAAATACAGTGAATCAACTTGCAGAGCTATTTTAATAATAAAAATTTGCTTTTTAGGCAAAATACAGCAGTTGAAAATAGAAAGCCAGAAAAAATACTTATAAATCAATGGAAAGTCACTCTTCCACTCTCTGCTGCTTATAGAATTCTGCAGGACACCACGAGGAGCTGTGCTGAGTCGTATACAAGTGCAAAAGCGTGCTAAAGCAGGCTTTATAGCAGGGGTTAGAAAGAGCTAGGAAATGGCCCAAAACGGCCAATAAACTACAAGTTGCTGGGCTGGAACCACTCCTTTAGGGACAAATAGGCTGCTCAGTGCTCCCCACTCCCACTGGTGAACAAAGAAGCTTCCTCCTATCCAAATAAGGATATGGACAACACAGGAACTATGACACAGCCCAGAGATCAGCAAAATCTGAAGACTGGACTATTCTAGTTCAGTAAAGGCGGGAAAACAAGGATTTTTTGGGGGGGTTTTTGCTTTTTTGTTACAAACAGACAACAAAAGATACAGTAACAAACAGTAAATGCTTTAAATCGGCTAGCGCACTTGAGTGTGTAGCCTACCAATTAATTTAAGCAAAAAATAAACTTTTAAAGTGCAAAACAGTTAGAAACAAACAGAAATACAGTGAATCAACTTGCAGAGCTAGTTTAGTAATAAAAATTAGCTTTTTAGGCAAAATACAGCAGTTGAAAATAGAAAGCCAGAAAAAAATACTTATAAATCAATGGAAAGTCACTCTTCCACTCTCTGCTGCTTGTAGAACTCTGCAGGACACCACGAGGAGCTGTCTTGAGTGGTATACAAGTGCAAAAGCGTGCTAAAGCGGGCTTTATAGCAGGGGGTTAGAAAAAGCTAGGAAATGGCCCAAAACGGCCAATAAACTACAAACTGCTGGGCTGGAACCACTCCTTTAGGGACAAATAGGCTGCTCAGTGCTCCCCACTCCCACTGGTGAACAAAGAAGCTTCCTCCTATCCAAATAAGGATATGGACAACACAGGAACTATGACACAGCCCAGAGATCAGCAAAATCTGAAGACTGGACTATTCTAGTTCAGTAAAGGTGAGAAAACAAGGATTTTTTTTTTGTTTGTTTTTTTTCACAAACAGATAAAAAATAGATACAGTAACAAACAGTAAATGCTTTAAATCGGCTAGTGCACTTGACTGTGTAGCCTACCAGTTAATTTAACCAAAAACAAACTTTTAAAGTGCAAAACAAGTTAGAAACAAACAGAAATACAGTGAATCAACTTGCAGAGCTAGTTTAGTAATAAAAATTCGCTTTTAGGCAAAATACAGTAGTTGAAAATAGAAAGCCAGAAAAATACTTATAAATCAAAGGAAAGTCACTCTTCCACTCTCTGCTGCTTGTAGAACTCTGCAGAACACCACGAAGAGCTGTGCTGAGTCATATACAAGCGCAAAAGGGCGCTAAAGCGGGGTTTATAGCAGAGGGTTAAAAAGAGCTAGGAAATGGCCCAAAATGGGCAATAAATTACAAGTTGCTGGGCTGGAACCACTCCTTTAGGGACAAATAGGCTGCTCAGTGCTCCCCACTCCCACTGGTGAACAAAGAAGCTTCCTCCTATCCAAATAAGGATATGGACAACACAGGAACTATGACACAGCCCAGAGATCAGCAAAATCTGAAGACTGGACTATTCTAGTTCAGGAAAGGTGGTAAAACAAGGATTTTTTTTGTATTTTTTTTTTTTCACAAACAGATAAAAAATAGATACAGTAACAAACAGTAAATGCTTTAAATCGGCTAGCTCACTTGAGTGTGTAGCCTACCAGTTAATTTAAGCAAAAAACAAACTTTTAAAGTGCAAAACAGTTAGAAACAAATAGAAATACAGTGAATCAACTTGCAGAGCTAGTTTAGTAATAAAACTTCGCTTTTTAGGCAAAATACAGCAGTTGAAAATAGAAAGCCAGAAAAAATACTTATAAATCAATGGAAAGTCACTCTTCCACTCTCTGCTGCTTGTAGAATTCTGCAGGACACCACGAGGAGCTGTGCTGAGTCGTATACAAGCACAAAAGCATGCTAAAGCAGGCTTTATAGCAGGGGGTTAGAAAGAGCTAGGAAATGGCTCAAAACGGCCAATAAACTACAAGTTGCTGAGCTGGAACCACTGCTTTCGGGGCAAACAGGCTGCTCAGTGCTCCCCACTCCCACTGGTGAACAAAGAAGCTTCCTCCTATCCAAATAAGGATATGGACAACACAGGAACTATGACACAGCCCAGAGATCAGCAAAATCTGAAGACTGGACTATTCTAGTTCAGTAAAGGCGGGAAAACAAGGATATTTTTTGGGGGGTTTTTTGTTTTTTTCACAAACAGATAAAAAATAGATACATTAACAAACAGTAAATGCTTTAAATCGGCTAGCACACTTGAGTGTGTAGCCTACCAGTTAATTTAAGCAAAAAACAAACTTTTAAAGTGCAAAACAGTTAGAAACAAACAGAAATACAGAGAATCAACTTGCAGAGCTAGTTTAGTAATAAAAATTCACTTTTTAGGCAAAATGCAGCAGTCAAAAATAGAAAGCCAGAAAAAATACTTATAAATCAATGGAAAGTCACTCTTCCACTCGCTGCTGCTTGTAGAACTCTGCAGGACACCACGAGGAGCTGTGCTGAGTCATATACAAGCGCAAAAGCGTGCTAAAACAGGCTTTATAGCAGGGGGTTAGAAAGAGCTAGGAAATGGCCCAAAACTGCCAATAAACTACAAGTTGCTGGGCTGGAACCACTCCTTTAGAGACAAATAGGCTTCTCAGTGCTCCCCACTCCCACTGGTGAACAAAGAAGCTTCCTCCTATCCAAATAAGGATATGGACAACACAGGAATGATGACAAAGCCCGGAGATCAGCAAAATCTGAAGACTGGACTATTCTAGTTCAGTAAAGGTGGGAAAACAAGGATTTTTTTTTTTTTTTCCACAAACAGATAAAAAATAGATACAGTAACAAACACTGCATCACAAGGGACGGCTTGCACCTGTCACCCCTGGGGTTCTGGATATTGGCCAAGGCTCTTGCAACTCCATAGTGCCTTTTTTAGGCAAAGCTCAAAAGACAAACCCACCTCCCTAAAAAACACAAGTGGAAGAAAACTAAGGGTAATGCTGGTCAACGCCAGAAGTCTAAACCTCAAGATGCATGCTCTTGAAGCCCTCCTCAGTATGGAGAACATTGACGTCTGTGCAGTGACTGAAACCTGGTCCAAGCCTCCTGAGAGCACCCCAGCACTACCAGGTTACACCTCATATCATGCTTTTCGGCCTCAAAACTTGGACCGAACCACAAAAGGAGGGGGAATATCTATATTCATCAAAGATGCCCACACCTCCAGGTTAGTGGCAATGCATGAAGCATCAGAGACCATCCAGGTGCAACTAACAATAGGCAAAACTGCCCTACAGTTTGTAGCATGCTACAGACCACCCTCTCAAACTCAGGAACCCCACTCAGCCTTCCTGAAGACACTGGAGAGTATGAATGTCTCTCCAAATATCATCATATTGGGAGACTTCAACTACCCAAACATAGACTGGGAGCATTACTCAAGCCCCAACACCCTAGCCCAAAGGTTCCTAAAATTCATAAACTCAAATGCAATGGAACAAATAGTCACCACTCCCACAAGAGGAGATAATATACTAGACCTGATCATCACAAACATGGGGGCACAATGCTCCACACCAGAAGTATACCCCTCATTGGTGAGATCAGACCATAAATTAATCTCACTGGAAATCCACATCCCGCCCCCACCTCCAGCACAAAAGACCACAGTGAAGAATTTCTCAAAAGCTGACTTCACACTTCTTAAGACTGAAGTGGTATCCTTCAAGGCCCCTGGGCCAGTGGAAACCATAGCCCACACTGCTGAATCCTTTATAAACGCTTTCTATGGACACCTTCAAGAATGCATGGATCATGCAATCCCAAATAAAACCAAGACCCATTCCCCCAAAGGCAGGCGTCCTGTCTGGTGGACCCCAGCCATTAACAAGCTTTACAAAAGGAGGAGGAAGCTACTACATGACAGAGCAAAATCCCCAAAAGGGAAGGCATCTCTGATCAGTACTAGCAAAAAACTACGATCACTCATAAAACCCACAAATTTTAACAAATACAAGAGGGGACTTTCACATCTATAATTATACAGACTTGACCATCCCCCAAGACATCATTGATTTTTTTGCGGTGGGTTTAACTTTTGTACCTGATTCCCATATGAACCTGGTGAATACTATTGTTGACCTTAAATTATTTTCATGGAAAATCAATCTTACTGCCTTACTGGGTTCTACCTCACTAGTCAACAGTTCATTTAGAGTGCCTAGTTTGTTTAACCCACCCTTGCATCCTAACATCCTCTGTTTTGAAAAAAATGTGTGAGATCGATTTTCGATCTCTCAGCAATCACACAAATAAAAATAAGAAAGAGGGTACTAATATAAACAATAACGAACGTGACTTCATCCAGTTACTCAAAGACTGTCATATTAGAGTAATGAAGCCAGACAAGGGTGGGAGACTGGTATTTATGGACCATGCTGTATAAGTTACAACTATTACTAAGCACTTAGACACCACAACTTACAATATAGTCAGCTTGAACAAAATAAATATAGCTTTTAAGAAAATCAGAGAGACTCTAGATGATTTGCTGTTAGAAAGGGCCATAGACATCAATTTGTTTAACTTTCTGACAATGTTGACTCCTAGAACACCGGCCCTGTTTGGCACACCCAAGATCTACAAGAGATTTGCTGACCCTCCATTTAGACCTATAGTAGACAGTCGTGGGTCAATTATGTATAGCTGTGCCAAATATGTGGATTCAATTTTAAAACCTCTAATACACAATGAGCAGCAAATATGTAAAGACTCCTGGAGTTTTTTAAGTGAACTCAGTAAGATTCCATTCCACCCTGTCTATAAGTTCCTGACAATTGATGTCAGGGACTTATATACAGTTATCCTTCAGGCCTTAGGTATAGAGTGGATTAGGGAATTTATAGCACTAAGGAACGTTAGTGAAAATACAATCTATGTAGTTTCGACTCTGTTGGAGATCATTCTTAGTAACAGCTACATGGCTTTTGAAGGAAAAACATACCTTCAAAAAACTGGGGTTGCCATGGGGTCTCCTTGCAGAGGAAGCTTCGCTAATTGTGTCATGGCATATTGGGAGAACATGTTACTATTTAGAAACACGTTCTTCCAAAAATATGTTGCTTGGTACACTCGTTACCAAGACGACATGTTCCTACTATGGCAGGGCCCCAGCGAAATAGTCCAAGGTTTTGTAATTTCTGTTACATCTTTAACATGTTTTTTTGAATTTATTTATAATTTGCAGTTTGATAATACCAATTTCTTGGACATTCACATCTACAAAGATGTACCCCATAGTATGTTTAAAAGCACTATATTTAGGAAACCCACCTATTCTAATTCACTTCTTCACTTTTCTAGCTGCCATCCTTACCATCAGAAGAAGGCTATCATTAAGGGTCAGATGGTCAGGACAGCTAGAATGGTTTCAGATGATAATGACTTTATTAAAGGATGTGAATTAATCGGAAACATGTTTTCTAATAGGGGGTACCCTTTAGTGTTAATTTTAAAGGTCGTGACAGAAGTCATCACTAAAAGACAAACAGGGTATTTTAAACCCTTATTATCTAAGGACAACATAGTGGAACAAGTTAATCTTTTAGATAAACAGACTAACGCCTCCGATGGATCCACTAAAAATTTTACCATCAGCTTCTTATGTACATATAACCTGGACCATGCTCTTATTAGAGAAATCTTGAATAAGAACTGGGCCCTTATCACGGAAGATAGTAGTTTGAATAGTCTGCTTGGAGACCAGCTAAAGATCACTTATAGACGTGGGCACAATTTAAAATCATTATTAGAATACCATAAAAAACCTTCTGTGTTTAGGAACAAAGGCATGACCAAATGTGGATCCTGCCAACATCCTATTAAACTCTGTTTGTACTGTTGTACTGTTCCTTGGCTTGTTGTTCACTTTTCGTTGTTAAAAAGTTTTTTAGTCATTTATTTGTTCACTCATAAAATCATCCAAGGCCAACTTTGAGAGAAAAATCGCACGATACACTAAAGACAATCACAAGGCCTTCTTTAGTTATGTTACAAACCTGGGTGGAAACTCCCAGATATGCTCAGAGTTAGTCCAAAATGACAAAAAAATACACTGAACCCACAGACATTGCCAACATACTGGCAGACAGGTTCAGTGCAAATTTCTCCCCCCCTCCCCCCCAAAAGGAGAAATATCTATCCCAGCAGAGTGTCACCTCCCTGACATCTCAGATGCCCAGGTGAGAGCCGCCCTCTCCAAAGCTAAAAACACAGCATCAATGGGACCAGACGGTATCCCGGGTTGCATGCTACATGAACTCCAAGAGGAACTAAACCCGCACATAAGGCTACTGTTTAATCTTAGCCTTACTACTGGATACGTACCCAAAGAATGGTGTACAGCAACAGTGGTCCCACTCCACAAAGGAGGTGCTTCTACGGACCCTGGAAATTACCGCCCCATAAGCTTGACAAGCCTGGTCTGCAAAGCTATGGAGAGAATCATTACGGAACTCATAAACAAACTGGGTGCCATAATTGATACTCCAGCGGACACAAGCATCCTTCAGAAAGGCCTCATAGAAATGGATAACTGGTGCCAGAGCCATGGCCTTAAACTGAACGCCAAAAAATGTATAGTCATGCCCTTTGGGAAAAACAAAGTACCCACAAATTACCACATAGGTGGTAATCCATTAAGTACGGAAGAAGTAATCAGGGACCTAGGGACCCAAGTTGACAGTAACCTCTCATTTGACACTCACATTGCCAAGGTGGTTAGGAAGACCTTCTATATTACCCAGTTTATCTTGAAAGGAGTCACATCTAGATCAAGAGAGGTCATTGTGCCCCTATACTCTTCCCTTATTAGGCCCATAATTGAGTACAATGCCCCATTTGGGATGTACCTTACCTGACACCTGCAGCAGTACCTCACCAAGAGGATCAAGGGTCTCAAACATATGTCATATGCTGCCCGGCTGAAGAAACTCCAGCTCTATTCAGTCGCATACCGCCTACTCAGAGGTGATCTATGCCTGACGTACAAGGCCATGTCCAATCTGGAATTAATGGACATGCTCCACCTCAGTAAATCCAAATCCACCAGAGCCACAAGAGCAAGAGATTTGAACCTCAACACAGAAATAAATAGGACGTTCTGGAGGGACAGATTCATAACCCAGAGGCTCCCTACACTCTGGAACAGAATCCCAGTCCATGTTAGGCAGAGCCCCTCACTGACTCTCTTCAAGAGAAATCTTGACGAGTGGATGGGAGTTCGTAGGTTTACCCCGGGGGTCATCTCTGTGTCACTACTAGACAGAGGCACAGTAAACTAAACCCTACATGGGCATAGTATTCTCATTCCATGGGGTGGCGAAAGCCACACACACTCGGGCTAGGCTTATAAATGCCCTAGGGCAGATAGCCTAGTATGAACCTATGAACCTATAAAAAAAAAAACATAATTCATACAGTACTGAAGAAACATAGTATATCTTCATTTCTGCTAATCTACAGCTCCATGCCCATGTTAGACTCTATGTCTTTCCCATATAGTTTGAGTCCAATAGTAGTAACATCCACCCAAGCCATCCTGTAAAGATGCTTGTGCATAAAGGGATATGCAGATTTAGAAGTCCATCTAGTTCTAGGACATCTGATGTATATAACTCACAACATGTTCAATCCTGATCTATTTGAACCCACCCAAAGCTGGAGAAATCTCAGTAATACAACTTTTCTGCTACCTAAATGGGCTACATTTTCATAAGCATTGCTAGAGATGAAGCTGGATATCTTAAATGTCATGTGACCCAAACACAAAGGCCATGTTCAACTTTTGTTTACCCATCCTTATCTGAAATATTATTCCTTATAGTCCTACAGTTCCATTAATGTAATCATTTCCTCTAATATGCAGCAGAATGCCAGAACAGTAACAGTCAGCATTTATATAACTCGGTGAAGCAGTTTAGACTGGCTTTAGAATGGCCTTGTACATTTGTTGTACTACAATACTGAGTCAGACAATGGCAGTAGCATTCACCCAAACAATTTCATAAGCTGTCTTGCACATGAAGGAATCTGTAGATGCATAAAACCATCTTGTTCTATAGTATCTGATGTTTGCATCTCACAATGTGTGCAATCCTGATCCATTTGAACTCTCACAAACTGGAGGTATCTCTTCTCTTCTCTCAAGAGTCACTGAAAATTGACCCACTTTAGAAACTAATGCATATATTGTACATTACACTCTGCTTGATTGTATATGCTGTGGTGGAACGGCGGTATCGTTGTTAACGCACAGCAAGAGGTTCTCCTGTTCAATTCTCGGCTTGGCTTGGGAGTGGCTTCTGTGTGGAGTCTGCATGTCCTCCCGTGGTTGGGTAGCGTTCGAAAGACATGTGTGCATAAATGGGCGTGCCTTCATTGAAGGTTGGGCATCAAGCTGGCACCTCAGCATTTCGTAAAAATCTACTACCAATCATTAGCGGACCGGAGTTCCGCTGTGGCAACCTCTTACCAGGAAAAGCTGAAAGAGACACAACAACACTCTGCTTGATTGTAGATTGCCCTGTGCTTGTTTCCTGGAATGTATATATACATAGTGTTTTCATGTAATTAGTCTGAAGTGTTTTGTTATTGCTTACATTTCTGTATGTTTTGTCTGTGAAATGTTTTGCATTTCATCCAGGCTGAGCCTAAAGTTGGTCAGTATTGATCAGTGCACTACCTTGGTAAACAAATATAAATAAATAACTAATATACCTTTTCTGCCACCTAAGCCTTCCGATATGACAAGGTTGCGGCAGAATGACAATGTTGGTATATACATTCAGTTACTTCCCCCATATAGTATGTACATAAATTCTGTATGCATAAGCCAAACTTACTGGATCCCCAAATACTAACATGATTCATTAATGTTGTTTATCCTCCACCACAACTTTCCAATATAGATTCATGCATATGGATAGTTATGCACACCTATTCATTTGTCTATTTGCAAGACAGTGACTGTAGATCAAGCATTGCATGTTCAGTCAGACTGGTGATATTAGAAGGATTCCACCATCCCAAGTGACATACATTGTTAGAAGACTGTGATGGAGGAGGCAGAGAAATGCAGTAATCACAGATTTAGTAAACAATAACAAAACATAGAGACACACAACATACCACTCAGTGATCTTGGTCTTACCAGCAAAGCAACATGGTGGAAACTTAACTTATCAAATGGTAAAAATAAAAGAAAAAAAAATGAAAAGAAAACATAAATATGTATAATTGTTAAATATCGTGTCTATGTCATTTTAGTTACCAGCACACACTGCCATCAGGATGGTCTAACTACATTTCCTACACTGCATTGGGAGTTAGACAATATCATTAACTTCCACCCATATATTCATTTACAGTAGGCTTGTAATCAGATATCTCTGCATACATAGCCACCCATATAGTTCAGTAACAGCAAGTGTGCATAGCTCACAGCATGTGAACGCGTCATATTTAAACCCTCACATGCACACATTCCATCAATAGAAAAAATACAAAATAATTCATTTTGCCTCCACCTAAACCTTCCAGTAAGATAGTCTTGTACCTGAATATCTTAACAGTACAATTGCAAACAGGTCACATTGGAGCCTCCCCTCACCATACTTACAGGTAACATTAATATATTTTGTCTGCCACATAAACCTTCTGGTATAATAGGCTTGAAGAAGGATTCCTGCACAGATGTAGATGTTTTTATAAGTCTGTGCCAAAAGTGGTGCCTAAGGTGATGCATATATAAACCAAGCAAATTGGAAACCCAACTGCATATTCTGTCATTAAACATCATCATCATCAGCAACATCAACCACTTTTCTCATTTTCTACATGAGGTCGGGGCATTTTGTCAGCTGTCAACATCTCTATTCAGTGCCACTTTCCTAAATTCTACAAAACCCATGCCTGACTGTCGCAGGTCTTCTCTCACACAATCCATCTACCTCTTTGCTGGATGCCCTCATTTCTGCTTGCCTTCTTCCTGTATGTCCCAAACCTTTTTCACCAGATTGAGTGTTGCTTTCCAGCCCATTCAGTGCCACTTTCCTAATTTCTTCAAAACCCATGCCTGACTGTCACAGGTCTTCTCTCACACAATCCATCCACCTCTTTGCTGGATGCCCTAATTTCTGCTTGCCTTCTTCCTGTATGTCCCAAACCTTTTTCACCAGATTGAGTGTTGCTTTCCAGCTTATTCAGTGCCACTTTCCTAATTTCTTCAAAACCCATGCCTGACTGTCGCAGGTCTTCTCTCACACAATCCATCCACCTCTTTGCTGGATGCCCTAATTTCTGCTTGCCTTCTTCCTGTATGTCCCAAACCTTTTTCACCAGATTGAGTGTTGTTTTCCAGCACATGACCAGCCATAATCTATTATCCTTGACCTTTTCTGCAATTGGAGATGTGCTGGCATCTGCTCTTATCTCCTCATTTCTTCATTTGTCTTACATAGTGCATCCTATTATACCACCTGTCTCAGGCACTTCATCTCCATAACCTCTAGCCTCCTCAACTGCTCTGCCTTTACTGCCCAGGTTTCTGTACCACACAGTAGTATGGGTTGTACCTTACTTTTCAACTTCATTGGCATTCTTCTGTCATACACTTGTGAGGACAGTAAATAATGTATGCAGTCACACAATTGCAGATCTATACATGTAATCAATTTATGAAGAGGCCAATACCTCCTTCAAAACAGGGAATATATAGTCTTGGTATGCAGTGATTTTTATAAATCAAGAAGTAAACCAAACAGAGTATCTCACCACAAAGGACAAAAGTGGAGCTGTCCAAAATAAAGCAATAAAACCAAAGAAATATCCAAGGCCAGTCCACGAACCAGGCAAGCATTTCAACAGTTCAAACATATAAAAAATAAATTTATTTATTAAAAATAGGTTAGCGCTTTCACATAGAGCTTCATCAAACCATTAAGAACAAAAGTGGTCAAATTTCATTTAAATATAAGATATCAGCCAATCAGCTCACATATCCTAACCCATCAAATTTAAAGTGAAAACACGTGTTAATGGTCTGATGAAGCTCTATGTGATATTTCTTTGATTTTTATAAATCACTTGATGAGTATGAAGCATCGTTCATGTTTTCCTGTCCAACCTATCCAACACATTTTGCAGTCAGTCAATCACTCCAAAACTCTAAGTTAGGACAGGAAGAACAGATTGGTTTATAGCTTGGACTTTGGACCTAGATGTCAACACTGTTTTCAGTATTAATTTTAGTCTTCTAAAATATTCCTTACTATTCTTTTATTCCCATTTGTTCATGTTTTATTGTTGATCCTTCATCAATTCCCAAATATTTATACACTCTCTCTTGTTCAAGGTCTTTTATACATCGTCGGAAGGTAAGTTATTGGTCTATAGTTTTTAGAATAGCTTGCAGGTTCACTCTTAAGTAGAAGTATTGTTTTCCTGTTTTTAACCAGGCTGATGTCTGTGTGGGGTGTGCTTATAAATAGTTCTTATTCATGGCTAAATATTCATGTAAAGATATTAATAATTTTAGCCAGATGTTAGGTACTGCATCTGGGCCTTGAGTTTTCCATTTAACAGCTTTTCTTTACTTTGTTTCAATCTCTCTGGCAGTTACTTCATCCCATTTCATATACTGTATATCTGAACTTCATATTCTTTCTTTTACTTCTTATATCCAGTTAGCATCTTTGTTATGTTCCACAGGATCTTCATAGATATTTCTCCAAAATGTATCTATTTCTTCTAATTTTGGTGGTGTTTCAATTTTTTTGCCTTCTTTCCCAGTTCTCTATAAAACTTTTTTGGGTCATGATTACATTTCTTATTTTGTACTTTTCTGTTATATTTATCTGTGTAACTTCTAAGTTTTTCTGCCTTTGCTATTTTTAGCTTATTATTTGCGATAGTGCACAATAGACCCTGTTCTCTTTTGATACTGCACATTGCTTTTATCACGTCTATCTTTCTGAGTATTTTTGTTGATCTGTTCCCTTCTATACTCTTTTAACAGTGACACTTCTTGTCTTAATTGCATTATAGTTTTCTGTATCCAATACTTCCATGATAGCATTTGATTTCTCCATTTCTTTTCCCTTACTACCCTGTATTGTTGTGGTAGGACTTTATCTGTTAATGTAGCTGCTCAGTAACATATCCTATTTACTTCTGTTATATCACACACATCTTTATGAACAGTCTTAACTACTGTGTTCATTTCTTTCATTGATCTTTCTATGTCTAACCATTTCTATTAAATCAAGCAACTCTTCTCCTAGATCATTTTCTTCTAAACTGAGAGCACATTATTTTTGTCAATTTCTATAGAAAGTTCCAGAGCATCTTTCTGTGCTACATTCTCTTCAGTTTCATCCTGTGTCATCTGTTACTCTTTCATATGGGCCTATCACTCCACATCATTAACTGCATCAGAGTTCCCACAGTTTCATATTTCATTGTCTTGCCGTGCAACTTCAACTGAATGTTTGTAGTGTTTTCCCATGAGAGGCTCCAAAGTATCTTCATGTGGCAACTCATCAGATGTTTCCCACTCCAGTATTTTGTCCATAATTTGGGGATCCATTACTCTATTGTGCTGTGATGTTATCTGAATTGGATTTTCTACACTAAATCCTTCACTTTGCACTTGTAGAGGTCCAGGCAACTCTCAATAAAACTGCTTGGCATATCATTGCCAACTATAGGCCCCCATCCAAGTTTCTCATTCTTAACACACTGATTATCTAAATTAGATAACAAAGTTCTCCATCAAACCCAATACACTTATTCAGGATGATATCAACCACCTACTATAAACTGTCATATCTGTGCAACTAGCAAGAAATAGATCAAAAGCGTCCTCACTTTCATTAATGTTTATTCTGTAGATCAAATTGTTTCTTTCCTCACAAGAATGATAATCTCCTTCACCTTGTTCTTATTAATTCTTCCATCCTGTAGTACCCCAATCCCACTGTTTCCTTAATGAAATCCAAGAAAATGACAGTAGCATTCTTGATTGACAAACACCCTGCCTCCCGCCAATGAATTCTATTTTTTCATGAATAGATGTATCAGGAGTATATTCCTATCTGCCACATGAATGAAAGTAATTCAGAAATGAGACATTATTATGGAATTCCCATATAAAAAAAGCTTTACAAAAAAAAAGAAAAAACGTCAAGCTATCTGTAACAGAGGCCTAGTCTCCCAGATAAAAGTGATTCAATTTAATAAGTACATTCAAAAGCATACCTCTAAGCAGTTCAAGGCCAGGCACAAACTCAAAGCATTACAATGGCCAGTGCTGTACTAGAAGGGGATACTGCCCTGACTATGGCCCAAGTCATTTGGGTTTAGTTAGTGGCTTGGCCCTCTCAAGAGCTGGAAGGGGAGAATGGGTGTACCCACCCTTGGGAAAGAGGGAGATTACATGCTCAGGAGGCATTGCTACAGTTACTTTTACCTGGTAAAGACCTCAGAAACAAGAGTAAAATGTTACTTGAAGGTGGGTGTGGCATCCTGCTGACATCAACCCCTTGCAGAAATGGTGGGCAGTTCAGTACTGGTGCCCATTGCATATCCCTGATTCAAGGTGTTACTTGCTGTGCACAGGCATTGGGAAAACAGAAGAAAAACAATCCCTGGCAGTAGTGTGTTGCTGATTCAAGGACAGCAATCTCCACCCCGGCCATGGACACTGACCATGGACATTGGTCAAGTGTAGTCTGGGAGAGCACTAAGATAGCTCCAGTAGACCTGGTGGAAGAAGAGTGTATCTTGGATAAGCTGATAACCAACTGTGGGAAATCACAAAAAAAAAGAAACCCTCAAAAGATAACCATACATTCTTTTTCAGTTACATTTGGAAACATTGTCAAATTTATTTCCAATACAGTTTCGCATTCTACACTCTGATTCTGAGATTATTGCTAAAATTCTTGCAAATGCTAGCAAACATACCATTCTTCCCAGAATCACCTTGGACCATGTTATATCCAAGTCATCCAAAACCAACTGCTAGTAAATGTCTAGCAGCACTTAGCCAAACCACTTCTAAATCTCTTAAGTTAAAGTTTTATCCATGTCCCTGAAATGTGGAGAATAACCATTGTGATGCCTATACACAAAGGTGGCCCCATGACAGACAACGGAAACTACAGACCTATTAGTTTCACAAGTATTGTCTGTGAGGTTATGGAACACAACTTGCTGAGCTGATAAACATGGACATACATGGCCTACAAATACGTCTATATCACTTCATTGAATAACTATTTAGTGACCGCCTCTTCGTCAAACACCTACTGAGTGAACAACCTATTAATTGAACTTAATTTTCAGCAAAAACTTTCCTATGGCAAACTGTCTGCACTAGCAACCATAAAAAAAACACAAACTTAACACCTATGTAGGTGGGGGGGGCTATGCCCCTCACATCCCCTAACTAAATATACCAACTCTGAGATCACACTACAGTGAGGAAAAGGCAAATTCCAGATGGTTGCCTGGGTGAATCAAACCTATTCGACAAAGGAGAGTGATAAGTTATTAATCTTACTGTGTTTCAGCTCTTTTTTTAAACCCAATAGCCAAGCATTCACAGGGAAGAATTAATACTTACTTGATTTATAATGTAGGAGCCCAATCACTCAATCAACTAGGTATTAAATAGTGCTAATATATACTGCACAAGAAGCATGTTGATTTCCCAAGTTTTTTTCTTATGGGAAAAGTAATGGAGTGACAACATTTGCAAGGTAAGGAAATTAATTTAACCCTTGTCTGAACCATGGAAGTTTAGTGGATTTGACTCAGATGACAGTGCGAGAAAGCAGCACCATAGAGCCATAGGTTAGCACTAAGCTAACTGCCCTTGCAAGCCATTTTAAGCTTAGCTAATTATCCCTTGTGAGACTCAAACCCTGCACTTTGTGTTTGTAAGGCAAACACCTTAACCATTAGGCCATCCTCCCAACCCCTACCATCTCAGGAAATCACCAAGGTGACTACAGAGATATACCTAGATGTTATTTGGTGTTAAAAACATATTAACTTACAACTCATAAACCAAAATGAGGCAAAAGTCATGCAACACAGATCTAAACCAAAGAAATAAGTTGACTAGGCTGAAAGCATGTACAAAGCCAGGAATTGCACCATAGTCCAGCAGTGGAATCGAATTTAATGAAAATAATTTGATTAAGCTCTTTCGTCCAATTCTGTTTAGGACTTCATCAGAATAAAAATTCATTTACAAATAAAACCTTTTATATGCTCAACCAAATCAGTACACTAATCAAAACTATCAAACATTAAGAAATGAATTAAATAATTGATCCTTAAAGGGCTAGCTGCAGGACAAACTGAGTAGTAGACTCTCACAAGATAAAAAGCTGACAACACAATGTTAAACCTGAATAAACTTGTTGTTTAAAAATAAAAAGTAATAGTAATGATTAAATATGCATTGTAAAAATGTTAAAATGCTTAAAAGCCTAAAAACTACTGTATGTTTGACTTAAAAGCTATACAAGTTATTAATAAACATTTATTAAAATATTTTGACCAGCATGCATTATAATTTAGTAGCTCTATATTTCAATACTGGCAGTAAGGAAATGTAGTCATCTAGACCATGAAGGCATTAAACTAAAACTGCCATAACATTTCTTTATATTCTAAAACATTTTTCCAGTCTCCTATCCCTAGGATCAGTATCTACTCTTTCCAAGATACCAAATAGAAATTCATCATGGGAGGGTTTAGCCAAAAATGTTTATAAAGAATATTGTTGTCATTTTTAGTTTCAGTGTTATAGCAGTGCTCATAGATCTGCTTTTATAAAGTTGTCTATGTTTTTTCAATATAAAAAAGCACATTGTTTGCATACCGCTAAGTAAATTAAACCTCTTGTTTCACAATTACATCTCAGTGAGTTAGTGAGCAGCAGTAACAATGTCTTCAGCCAGCAGGGCTTCAAAAGGGATGGAGGAAGTCACTAGGTGACATAGTCACAGCAGGTGCAAAAAATATGCAGGTAGTTTTGATTTGGCAAAAATGTTTTGAATCTTTAATATGTTAAAGGGTCAGCTGATTTGTTACTTAAACTAGTCAACATTTCATGGTTTCCAGATATGTATTGGTTAACTTTGGATGTTAAAAGTTTAGATACTAATATTAAGCATGAATATGGCCTAGCGGTCTTAAGGTATTTGTGTTTGATTCTCCCATATCTGCTTATATACCTGAACTTTAATATTTTTGTTTGCAAAGTAAATTTGATTATAAAGCATAAAAAATTATTGCCAACTTACAGGTACTGTGATGGTGTCATCTTTTGCCCCCTCATATTCAAATCTTACAATGGGATTCCTTGAGATCCAGTATATTTATGGTAGTAAGTTTTATTCTTATGCAGCTATTACATATTCTTGTTATACTGATGATTTAATTTTTTTGTAACAATTAATACATTTTTGGTACTCTATGTTCCATATTATCTTAATTGTGAAATATTTGGATTGTATTTTATTAGTTTGTAGATAGTAATATTGTGATTTTTTTGGATGTTTCTGTTTTCATTAATTCTGAAGGTAAAATATATTCTAGACTGGCTTGCAAACCACCTGGTGTGCTAGATTATTTTGATGAATTTAGTCACCATCATTCTCATTTGATTTCATCTTAGGGCCAGGAAGGCTTGTAGCAGTAAAAAGTATTTTTGTTTAACTGTGAACAATTATGGATATGTTTAGTAATGTAATTATAGTTTTTCTTGTATTGAACAAGCTTTTTGCAAAGTTTCTCAGATATCTCAAATGCCATATTTTAATAGTTCTGATACACAGTTAGATATTGTAAAAACTACTAATATATTTAATGGTATTAGACATAGTAAGTGATTGAGTTATTTTATTACAGCATATAATGTGCTTTCTGACTGAAAGAAAAAGAGAAAAAAATGGCCTTTACAGGATGTGACTTTGTCTAAGATGATTTTAAACATTCAAAATATTTCTTATTGGATGGGACATAATATATTGGATATTTTAGTTTGGAATAAGTTTACATGTAATACTGTCCAAGTTTTACCTGTTACCATGCAAAACTCAGGTACCAGTCCTTAAGGTGCCTGGAATTGTCATTTAATGCAGTTTTCAGAATTTTCATTCAGGCCTTATTAAATTTAATTCTATTGGCTACCTAAAACAGCAATTATTAGAAAATGGAAATCAAATTCATAATCAGCTATGTATCAAGTCTTGAATATTGTAAAACAAATAAATAAAAGAAAGAAATGGAAATGGGACATTCAGAAAAGGGAATGAGCAAATTATGTAGACATAAATGAAATTTGTGGGAATATCGCATGCAAAATAATGTTCAGGAGAAGGACTAAGGTTTAAGTGAAGGTAGGAATTGAGCTATTTATGTAATACTGGATTAAATTAGAGTTTTTATAAGAAATAAAACATATGAGTAATATATAATATATGTAAATGAAAAGTATTAATATGTTTTTTTTTTCTTTTCTTGTAATGCATGTGTGTCTATATCTTAAGTGGTAATTTAATAAATGTATCTGAAAGAAGCTATATACATCTCTCCTTCTCAAACAACGTCCATCTTTGGGCAGTATAAGGGGATTTACAATTCACCTATCACAATGTCTTTGGATATGGGAAGAAGTCATATATTCTATAAGTGTAATAGGATGTATTTAGGGAATCAAACCACATAACTCAATGATGTCTATTCCTAACATATTCCTTTATTTCACCTTCTTTCACATGAATGTGATGAGTAAATATTAAGTGTAGGGCATTATTCATTCTCCTATGTGATCATTTAATTTCACCTAAAAAGTATAAAGAAAAAGAATTGCTTTTATTCTTTTTTTAAAGTTCTAAAAATGTATCTGCATCTCTGCCCTGTTTGACTGGTTAAATATACACATTTATAAAATGTGTACTTTGTTCATAAAGTTGTTATCTAAATACTTCCAGGAAAATGGAGCTAATTGTATGCATATGAGAGTCATGTTTTTTTTCTGTTTTCCATACTCAAACACATTCTAAATTGCACTAGGCTAAAATATTTAATTGCTGACTTTAAATTTATAAATGCATAAATAAATGCCAATGCAAGTGTAGTTAAGTATTGTTGTATTTTTAGACTTATTGGCACTTTGCCAGCATTAATAATGATTTACTGTTCAGCATTTATGACACAGATGCACTACATAATCATCAGTGACACTGCATGCATGACAAGTTAAACAAATTATTTTCCTCTGCTGTCAGCTGTATCAAATTATCTTTCCTCACTTCAATAGATAATACATTTTAAACAGCTCAAAATCAGTTCACTCTATTTCTGCTTTTTGTGTTCTGTCCTTAGCTTAAGAGCAGTATTTTTGAAGCAAATGTACAGTGCTCACTGCATGAAAGTTGCTAAATATTTTTACTGAACTGATTCATTTACTAATACAAAATATAGTTTATTTGTTATATATTGAAATACAAGAGAATCAGTACATCTTAAATTTATTAAAAACATTAAATTATCTTGAATGTGTAATCATTATTTACAGTTAAGGTGAGGTAGACATTTTTTCAGTGTATGAAGTTCAGCAAGGACTATCCATCTCTTATATACCTGCCTTTGTTACATATGGCTGCTGTATATATATATATATATATATATATATATATATTCCTTTTGGTTCAGTGTCATCAACTTAACATGTAAGAATAAGCCTGTACATTTATGGATTGTAGAGTCCTTTACTATGGAAGCAATATGAAATGTTTAGAGAGGTAGCTCGTTTTTACCACAACACCAGAAGGCACAGTTTGCATTTCTGTCCTTAGCACTGAAGTTAGTATAACCTCCTAGGTTTGAAACAACAGAAAAACCATTGTACAGACCAGCATTTGGCAGAACTGCCATAGTTCATTGCAAGTCAGTAGTATCAAGAAGAAAATGAGTATCTATGTGAGTACTAGAGAATCTGAAATCAGTATTTAGCTGTGAATCACACCTTGGGCAATTTGATGAAAACTACACTTTCCTTTTCAAAATAGCAGCAACATTAAACCTTATAGCTATCTTTCTGCAACACGGCACACTGGATGAACTTGTGATTTGTGATCAAATGCACTTTTGTACTAATCATTTTTATTTAATACAGATCATTTCAATTTGTTTGAATCAAAGTTGTTAAGCAGTTTCACCATTTGGAATTGTTGTCATTGATATTATTAAAAATTAAAAAAAAGTATTACATAGGATCACTCAATAATGATAAATAGGGACTGGCATCAAATTTATTTAATGGTACAAATAAAGCATAAACACTCAGCAAGGCATAAAACAATAACATGTCCACTGATGGAAATTTTCTTCATTTAGCATGTTTTAGTCCTTTAAATAGCAAACCTTATTCAAACAGCATCATAAATTAAGATGCACATTTGAATCCTTTTTTTAAGCAGCCCTTCAGATGTGAAAAACAAAAGTCGCTAAAAATTCCAAATTTACAGCTCTTGTACACTGTGCAAAGGTTAGTTAAACTATTATCTTTGGTCACTTCAAGTCAAGTGCAAATTATAGCCCTCTATACGTAAAAACAATATCACAAATTAATCATGTATTTCCAAGAATAAAGACGCTGCATAATAAATGAATTCCAATATTTTATTGAATGTAATTTTGCATTTAGCCAGTGTTTTATAACAAAATATTCACCTAAACAGAGGTAATTCAATTAAGCAATAATTATTAGATGAATGATATAAAATTGGGATACATAATAAATGACCATACTGTTTGTAGTCATTTTTATCTTTAATGATAAAGAGTTTTTTCAAGTTAGTAACCAAGAAAAAACATGTGTGATATATTGATTTCCAGGTCAACAATTTGTGAATGTGACACATATCAGCAGTTGAATTATCATTGAGTATCAAGGAATATGAGGGTATTTTACCCATTAGTGACAGTTTATGGATGGCTAAATAGGGATAGTAAAGTAAAATAAATTGTAGGTGTATGAATTTGAAATAAGGTAGATGTTTATATACACTCATCCAAACTGATTCCCAATCAGTATTAATTTCTCCCAACAATTTCACCCATATATTTAAAGACATATTGATTAGAGTAATATTGTGAATCTACTACTGAGTTGTTCATTAAGGGCAAATAATGTATCTTACCTGAATCACTGAACCATGAAGAAACTCATTTGAATTTACTCAAGTCATAACTAAAGAGAGATGAAAATTTTGCAGTAGCAGTTTGGCTAGTTTTAAAAACAGGGTGGCGCATTTATAAATTTTCTAATGTAGCTTCCATTCTTCTATTGGCAACATCAAGCTGTTTTCAATAAAGTAGTAAAAACAAAGATTCTTTAACAATGAAAATTCAAACTAATATTTTGGTTTATTATTAATTATAATGTAAGGTTATTGAGAAGCTATTGATGTAACACAAAATCTTTTTAACAGGCCAAGCTTCCTTAAGAAATTGTAAGTTTCTGTAATAAGATGTTTAATAAAACAGGAGAGATTTAGAAATTCATATCACTTTTTTCTCAAAAACAGAAGACTGACTTAGCAACAATTCCTGGATAATTTATTTGTGTTATTGTTTTTATTATTTATAAAGGGCTATAATTTGCATTTCACTTGACGTGACCAGAAATAAAATACAGATTAGCAAACCTTGACACAGCATACAATATTTATTTATTTATTTATTTATTTACATTTGTTCACCAGGAAATTCCGACTGGACTCAGGTCCTTTTTCAGAAGATGCCCGGGGAGAAAAGCTCCACATCAAGTACATAATAAATAGAGATACAAAGCTGCTGCAATAGTAAACAACATTACAGGTTGTTGGCATTAATACAATAATAAGATATTGATTATCAACAGTATATACAGTAAATGTTACAAGTTAAGATAGTTTCTTGTCGTTTATAATATTAGTAACAAAGTTGTCAGACAAGATGTTAAAGTATCTAAAGTCAATTAGCTATTTCTGACTGTGGTTAGTAGTGGCAGTAGTATAGATGGGTTAAGAGTCTAGGTGGGGGAAGGCAAGGGTGGGGATGTAATAGCTGTAAACTTGGAATTTTTTAGCCTCATTTGTTTTTCACATCTGAAAGACTGTTTTATATATATTCAAGAGATACTGCTGTTCCATCAAAAAGTCAAAATTATTTCACTGTCAGATGTTAAACTGATCAGACAGGATACACCAGTGTGGAAAAATCATAGGATTTGTAGAATTGATAATCTACCAAAAAGGCAGAATTTAAAATTATTCCATGAGTCAAGGTCTTTCTTAAAGTTAGACTACATTTAATGAAAATGTAAGTGAATGAACATATAAGTATTGCATACAAAATGTAACTCCTAAGTATTTAAGCTTATTCATGGATATAATAATAATAACCACAAGGAAGAATTTGACATATCATTTCCTTTGTTAATCCATAATAAAGTTGTCTTACCAGTGTTTGTTTTATAATCTGGTGTTCTATAATATGCATCCACAATCTGTAGCATCTGAAAACTATAGGTTCATAGAGTCATACTAAGCTAACTGCCCTTGCGAGCCATTTTAAGCTTAGCCAATTATCCCTTGTGAGACTCAAACCCTGCACTTTGCGCTTGCAAGGCAGACACCTTAACCATTAGGCCACCCTCCCAACCACTAGTTTAAAACAGAGGGCCAGATTCATGAATGGCAACATGTTGCACTGCTATCATATTTGCATCATACTACAATGCACACACAGTAGAGGGTCTATGTTTAGCCATCAAGTGGCATGTTCCTTGAATGGCCATTCATCGTACACATATCAGCAAATGTGCATTTCAGTGAAAGGCTACATAAATGTAAATAATATCCTTGAGTGATAATAGTTAGCCAACATAAAGAAAATAGCAAGACATATGTACTTATTGGTAATATACAGATAAGAAAATCTGCCCTTTCCCCACTGTAGTGTGATCTCAGAGTTGTTATATAGTTAGTGGGGGGTGTGGGGGACACAGCTCCCCACAGGAGGATAATTCAGTGAACACCGGACCCTCTTATTATGTGGGAAGTCTGCCCCCACATCTCCCATAATTATATATACTAACTCTGAGATTGAACTACAGTGGGGAAAGGGCAGATTTTCCTTATTCCTACATTACCAATAAGTATGTACTTCATGTTGTTTGTTTTATATTGGCCAACTATGATCGTTTGAGGATATTTCTTATGATCATATGGCCTTTTGATAAATGGCATGTTTGCTGTTATGTGTGCTCTGAATGGCCATTTGGTAAACATGCCATTTGATCGGTAAACACAGACCCCACAGTAGCACCCTATTTTGTATTCATTAAATGGTTCTAAAATAAGGGTAAACAGCAGAGTATGATAATGAAAACATAACTAACTGAATTATAGGCTAATTAACCAAACCAATATGGTGGAGCCATTCAGGAAACTATAAATTAGTCATGTACATTTGGTGCAGCTCTTTTGCCATGAACTCCAAAACCTGTTGGAATACAGCCCCAATGACAATTAGAAGAAAAAGCAATACTAGGGGCTGCTGCTGCTTTTTTGCATGTGTATGTGCAACAAGCTCAGATCTATGCTGCTGCTGCTGCTGATAGACATTGGCCAAGGAAAAGAAGAGTGTTCAGACCCCATTTAACATCTCATGGACTTCACAATATTGAAATAGTAGAGTGATACAGGGTTGATATGGAAACACTACAAGAACTCTGCAATATCTGCAACTCCTACCTCATACCCAGGGGAAACTGAGGAGAACCTATATCAGTGAAAACTAAGGTATGTGTAACATTAAGGATATTAGATATAGGTACATTCCAGAGACCCACAGGGGATATACTAAAGGTGTCACAGGCCTCAGCCTCCAAAATATTGCACCAATGTCTTAATGCAATGCTAGAACATACAAGGGAGTACATCTATTTTTCCCATACCCCAGAAACGAGACCAAGAGCAATGCAGGAATGTTATACTGTAGCACAGTTCTCTGAAGTTTTGCGAGCAATAGACTGCACTCACATAGAAATAAAAGCATTATTTGGCAAACAAGGAAGGACATACATCAACAAGAAAAGGTTCCAGTAAATCTATTGCCAGGTTGTTTGTAGTGCCTGAGGCATCATCCTTAATGTTTCCAGATATATCAGACATATACAAGTATTAACACATGCTGGCAGTTACCATGACTCACACATATAGTGCACCTCTTAACTCGACACAAAATTTTCTAGGGGTGATTTTCCACAAGACCATCGACTGGGTGATGTAGGTTATGCACTGAACCTGCGGCTCATGACATCCATCAGAAATGCCTGCACCCACTGAAGGATACAATGACCATGCTGAAAATAGAAACATCATAGAGCATGTATACGACATTCTGAAGTCATGGTTCTGCTGGCTAGACACATCAGGGAGTGCCCTGATGATGGACCCTGGCATCTGTACAGAAATTCTCACAGCGTGTGCCATGTTGCACAATGTCATCTTGATGAAACAGCTGCAACAGGTACATCAAGAGGCAGGACCACACCTTCCTGGACCACAGACAGGGACAGCAACTTCAGCACATACATTCCTGGACCACAAGCTTGGGCAACAACCTCAGCACATACAGATGTGGATTCTGAGGGAGAATGTCCAGCTGCTGAGGAGACTGGTAGAGGTAAGTTGGTACAATATGCATTTGCCCTAGATAAGACAAAAAGGATAGCACACATCTGCATGTACACGCATGTGCACGCACACACACACACACACACACACACACACACACACACACACACACACGCACACGCACACACACTTTCACCAGCTAAGGAACACACATAACAACCTAAACACAAACAAGTGTAAAATTTATGCCAGCCAATCCCTATAAACTTTACTTTTCCATGTAATGCCTCTGTATGGATATCATCAGACAGACATGGCCCCAAAGGACATGACTCATACCTACAGTAATGTCACAGTAAGTGTGGAGCCTGTAGTACACAAACAAATGTGTAAGAAGACAGAAGTATCTGAAATAACTGCATACTGTTAGTCATAAATGTACTCAAGCAAAGTCTGTGTGAGGTGCCCACAAATGGCATTATTGGCTTACAGAAATGATATCTGCAATATACAGCTTTGCATTGTATACAATAACTGGCATCAAACTGGCCACTTACCCAATGTACACAAACCAGTCAGCGGGACAGTTATATAAACTGTTTTACAAGTAGAGAAGTAAACAGGAATGCAATATCAGTGATTTGAATGCATGACTTTCAATACTAACTGAAAAAAATCTTTCAGATATGAATATGCATAAAAACATCCCAAATTAATTTTCTCATAATATATATGCGTAAATCAACATAGTGAGAATGACTCACTTAGGTATCCAGTCTGTGCTTCAGACATATACTCAAGTCAAAACAGAATTAACAAGGGGCATGGCACAAGAAAATCATCATTTACACTGGGGGAGGGGGCAAGGCCGACACCAAAGTAATGAATGCATGTGAGTAAGAAGTACAGAACATTCAGTAAAGTCAAGAACATCTTAGGGCCATTAATAATAGATGTACCACAATCAACAATAACATTTCCTTAGCTTGCATGTATGTGAATTGGTATGACCAATTTTTGTAAAATGTGTGTGTGTGTGTGTGTGTGTGTGTGTGTGTGTGTGTGTGTGTGTGTGTGTGTGTGTGTGTGTGTGTCTGCATGAACATAATCAAGCTTTGTGGTAGCACTACATCCTGGCATGTCAGACAGGTGTGAGCCATGCTTGACATAGTTGTCAGTTCAGTGTCATCACCCCAGACCAAATGAACTGCCTCTGCTGTGAGTTGTATTGCCACTTTCACATCTCTGGTTTGGAGTGGGGGATGCTACTTGAATACGAACAATGTCTGCTGGGTAGGCTCTCTTCATGACTACATCTAGAACCATGACCCTGTGGCCTATCATGTCTGGGTGTGGACACCTTACTCACTGATGGAGCTGGAAGTAATGCCAGTACAGGAGCAGGATTTGGCAATCTTACATCAGCTAAAACCAAAGGATGTTGTGGCTCTGCGGACACATGGACACCATCCCTACCCCAGCAGTTGTTTCATCACAGACACTGTCCATTCTGGTGTGTCACTCATCTTTTCCAAGGAGTCACCAGCATGGTTTAGGCAGTCGCACATGTCAGAATAAGCCATGTTTAGGACTCACACTATCTCTTCCAAGGCTCTGCTAGAACATGCCTCTGCCTCCATAATGGTCACATACATATGGCTGGTTACACATAATGACACCTCAGCATCAGAAGGAGGGTGGACAGTAGGTCTCCTCTGAGCACCTCTAGCAACCCTCCTTTGTGGTGCCAAGCCCTCATAATGACTATGGGCAGACTCAAACAACTGGAGTAACCACACTACCTCAATCAACTGTGTCACCCTCAACCTGTGCTATATCTGAGGGTTCAGTGGAATGGGTATGAGTAGGCATACTGAATGTGTCCAAAATAAGGCCAGGGGATATGTCAGCCACAACCTCAATTTCAAACTGAACCTCTGCCATGAATCTGCCTCTGTATCATGACCATCATCATCAAAGCCTGCTGATACTCTGACATCAGGTGGTACAAGTTGTACACTGTCACTGTCAGGATCACCTGTGATAATAAACACCAAACATGAGAATGGGAGACACAGTGACTAGAAATCATCCAAAGTGTATTTTAAACACTTATGTTAAACAATTTCAAATGATAAATTAATACAATACTTACTCTCTCCTCAGACTTTCATCTAAAAATGGTTATTACTAATCAAAGAAGGTTTGTCCTTAACATGTGTAGGTGGTCTTTCAGATGGTAATTCTGATGCCTCTGGAAAAAGATGAAGGCAGTGGAAATAAAGCTAATAAGCACCACAATCCGAATGACACAAGGACAACAGAATAATTATCTGCCTAGCTTCCCCTTCAGATATTTCTCAAAATCAAGCAGACTGACCATTCTCTTCCTTAATATAGTCTCTGTTGGACTGGGTCTTTTCTAAGCCACACATGTTAATGTTTCCAGATATATCAGACATATACAAGTATTAACACATAAAAATGTCTAGAATGGCAGTAAATGCCTTATATATAACCTACCTGGAAGATGCTTGGCTTGTTGTCCACATTAGCACAGACATCAAGAAATCTGAGTGAACCCTCTGCTGAGCTGTTGGGATCTCTGACAGTGGGCAGGAACTATTACATTTCAATGAGTGGTGGTTTGGTAGCTGCACCACTCCCTGTAGCCATCTGTTCATGTGCTACTGCAGCTGCCTCTTGCTGGCTGGTGTAATCATATGAGTGGTACATGCCACACCTGATTAAAGTTTCTGGCACAACTGGCTGCTGTATACTTTTTTTTGGAAAACATATCACCTCTGCTTCTGTCAAGCAGGAAGGATCCCTGGTGGCATAATGCTTCAATAATGACCTCGGTTCTCTGCATCACTGAATGGTGGCTTGCATGGAACAGATGGTCTTGGTGCCATAACCCTGTATGACATGGAACAGAAAAAAAGGCAAAATACATGTGTAGCACATAGAGAAATGATTCTCCTAAAATGAAATCTATGCACCCATCATAAACACAAAACAAATGAACTCTTAATGCTCATTTAGGCCTGCACATAAGCTAAGGGAGCCCCCCCCCCAAAAAAAAAGCAAAACAAAAAAAAAAACAAGCACATTTGTAGTACATTAACATTACATCAATTCTGTTAAAATTTCTGTAATGAGGACAGCAGTTGTGTAACTGACAATGAGATGGCAGTATTATCAATAAATAGACAACAATTCACTGTAGAAATGTCAAGCAAATTTTCTTGGTTTCTCCAATGTTGTGAAGGTCACCAGGGGACAACTGAGAAGTGTAACACTTTTGTTAGCTATACATGCACAACAAGTTGATAATAAACATAATACACTTGTCAACAGTAACTGGTGAAATTCCAAGAGGTAACTCAATACTGTGATGTAACCATAACATTCATTAATAAACTTTGAAAGCAGAGCAAGAACTAACGTACCTGCACTATGCCAACAGTAAATAAAAAAATTAATACAGATAAAAAAATCAATTGAGTATTGAAATACATTCCAAATATGAAAGTGTAAAATGTTTATGAAGAGGACAAACATACCTTATGAAAATTACAGTATTTTGTAGAAAAATCTCCTCCAAGAAAATATCAGTAACAGTCTGTCTGCATGAAATCAGTCTCCACTCCTTCCACTTCCATAGCTACACCATTACCTTTATATAATATAGATTCAGCCTTCTGAACACCATGAAGATGCAAATGAGGTGTGAAATCATTAGCATTCCTGAATACCAAAACTCTCACTTGGTGTAGTGAGGTAAACATCATGCATGTAGCTACACGCTTGGTAGCATATGACCTTGGACTGCAGGAAGGCGCAATGACTATTGTTAGCTGCTAATGGCTTGCAAGTGTTAATGATTACTCTGACTACAGCAACAAACAATACTGAAGAGACTCCTCTTTGAAGTGTGTGCATCATGTAGGCTAGACTTAAGAAAAAATGTGGAAGCACCTTGAGAGCTTTGTGAACAACCTTAACAACATTGATAGTATTTTAATAATAGCACACTCTCTATCCTCTGCTTAATAATTCTACTACAGTGCTCATCAGCTATATTACACATTGAAACAAAGATGCAAAGAAATGCCCATGACATTACATTTCTGTTGGTTAAGCTTTGACGAGGGGAAGACACTCAGAGAATAAAAAGAAGAAATAGCTGGCAGTGTTGACAACCTTACATCAATATGGTGTGGTCTAATAATGTTGTCAATATCACATTCATCTAGACATGTTCAAGCAAATGAGAAATGAACATTCTGTGATCTTTTTCCTGGTGGACCTGTAATTTGATGGTCTGCTAAGTCAAATCTGCATGGTATGTACATTTTTTGATTTCTAAACCCGAGTTGGTAGCAAAGATGGATAATAAATGCAGTGGAGTGTGTGCTGTTATTGCACAGAACTATGGGTTCAAATCCAGATAAAGTACTGGCTGACAGAGGTAATGCATATTTCCTGAGGATATGGTCAGGTTGTAAGACACACAGAGTAAGGAAACCTCACAATCCTGCACTTTCATTATTATTCACGGATGTTTGCTACTGACAATTTTTTTTCTTTTATTGGTCTCATCATTTGCATGTGTTTTGGCAAAGCACACTTTGGACTGACAGCATTTTGTGGCAGTGAATGAGAGTCCACTCACCAAAGTACAAACTGGGAAATTTAATTTGGAATTCTACCATTAGTGTGTTTTGAGTGCACTTTATTAAAGCACTCTGAACAGCAGTAAGTGAAGAAAATCTATATCTTACCTAAGTATCACTGTATCACATGGTGTAAATAGGTTTATAGGTTCATAGGGGTTACTAGGCTAATGCTCCGAGGGCTTTTACAAGCCTAGCTGTGTAAAAACCCAAATACCCTTATTGACCATAGTTAGATGGCTGTTGTTAGCAGAGCAATTCTGTGATCAGCACTGACTGCCCCTGTCCATGAGGGAGTTAGGTGCTACCCCTAAGGTGAACTTATGGTCACCCATCCAATTGTCAAGGTTGCTTTTGAATAAGGTCATTGTGGAGCTTTGCTTCACATGGAGTGGGAGCTTATTCCAGAGGAATAGCTATCACTGGGAGATGTATCTATTTATCCAGCATGTTCTGTTAATGTCAGAGGCTAGGTTGAGATCCATGGAGTGAATTATTCTTGTCCCATTTGGTTTGTGGATGTGCAGCATTTCCATTAGGGCAGGGTCTGAGATTGCTCTGTAGGACAGACACAGGTTGCCCCCTCAGCAGCCTTTATAAAAATAAAGTTCAGTAATAACAGGGTTACTCTGGGGTTCAAATCCATACTGTATGAAGGAATGCTGAAATTATTACTCAAGATTTATGACTTACTTTCATCACAACTTTATATGCTGCTTTTCTATTTCTGGTCAATGCTGTGCAGAGGGCAAACAAGGTTACCTGATTAAGGAAAAAGGAAAAAAGTGAAAAACTATATTTGGGCAGCATTCTGTAGCACAAACAGACATAGGAGAGCACTTGGGACAGTAGTCAATAGATAACATCCACCTGGTATGTAGCTGTCTTTGTGGCACAAGGTACAAGTACAGTGGCTGTAGACAGAGACCACAGGTAAGCCATAGTTCAAATCCAGATAACACTTATTTTTGCAAAAGGTGTCAAAATGCAATTTTTCACAACACTTTGATAAGGAAGGTAACACAACATACAAATGGCTACCATAAGTATGTTGATTGCAAGAAATGTTACATACACTTTTCTAGGCAGCACAGCTCATTAATAAATGACTTATGAAACCCTGTTGATTGTTTGTGTAATTGTTTAAGCATGGCAGTTATGATAATTAATTAAAAATGCACTTGCATATCTATGATGGTCACAATACTTTAATTAATATCAGCTTGGGCCCTCATAGCCCACCTATGTGTTTAGGACAGTATGTATTGTGAAATGTATGCATATCATACTCCAACCTTTTTTACTCATCTCATGAAAGTCTATCCATTTAAAATATATTTACAAACAGTAATACTGTCTCATGGGAATACATGGGAATGCATTTCCCAGAAATTATTAAAGTCACACACATACAAGTCTTTCAGAAGTATATCTCCATTCATACTGTATGCAGAATATCTGTAATGACTGTGAAAGAATAACCTGGCTTGAAATTTATGCATCCTCACAGGTTTGAGTCCCACCTTGTACAAATAAATTTACACACTTCACAAGTCCCAGTAAGTTATGTCCCAAGTCACCCTATTTAACCTTCAAAAGGTCAAAGCTTACAAGCCAAGCCATTAAGGATGGCAGTGCTGACCACTAGAAAAAGTGTGACTAGGTTGAGCATCACACATAGCAATTCTCACCACCACATTTCACACCTTCATTGCTGTAGAAACTTCTGTTTTATTGTCTGGCAATGAATCTCTCTTCTTTCCATTATGCAAATGCAGTTGGCATGGGTGTACATCTTTGCACACTGGCTATTAAACATGAGATTGGCATTTTGCTACAATTCAGACAGAGTTGTTGCTTGACTTGTGCAGACTTAAATGGTGTAAGAGAAGTTGGTGTTGAAGCCCAGAAGTGGGCTGTTGAGGAGAATTTTGTGGCACACCTCTTGAAGTGCAACAGCTGTAGGCTGCTGCAGGGGGACTGTACTGGGTTGCAGTGTAAGACTGAGGCTTGAAACAGCATAGCCAAAGCTGTCTCTAGTGCAACTGGTGTCTCACTTACTAGAGTGAACAGTCATCACCACTATAGTGACCTGAAATGGTGCAAGAAAGACCTCCTTAGTTTTTGGGAGGATGATTTTAGGACTGGTAACATCCCTCACTTGTGTAAGTATAGTGACCCATCAGCATTCAACTATACAGAATGAAGTAGATAGCCAAGACATGTTGACATTATGCTTTCATGTCTCTTCTTCCTTCATCTCTACTGTACAGTTGCTGAAGACATTGCATTGAACTGGGAGGCACATCAAGAGAGATTAAGTTGCCTTAGAGAAGCACAGGGTATGTACGCATCAGGTCATACTGTAAGCCTAATTGCTATTGTAATTATATGCAATATGGCAATAGTGAAATGAATAGTTGCATTTATGATATCATAGCAGTGCAACTGATTATTGTCCCCTACCTATCCTCAATCATGGTGTCACCCAAGGTTTTGTGTACATCATCTCCGTCAGTCTTGTATGTCCTGTATGTCTGTGCCTGCTCCCTCACCTACCCTACCAACTTTCCTAAACCCCTTCACCAACATTCCTCTCTTTTTGAAAGCAAAAAAAAAAGAAGGACATATGGGCACTTGTTCTACAAAAAAATAATGATCATAACATAGCTCTCCACTTCTCCTTTGTGTCTTCCTGACACACTTGATTTGGTACAATTGTCACTACAACATTATTCTGCTGTTGTCACCTACCCATGGTGTGGTGACAGTCCAGATTCATCTGATTCTGTCTGCAGTTCTACATTTATGTTGTGAAGAAGGTGATAGCTATGGTTCTCCACTACCTTCCTGCAAATTCCTCTTTTTTTCACATGTGTGCTTATGTCTGCTTGCCCCCCCATTTTACCACTTTCCTATCAACCTCTTTTTCACTGATTTAACCTGGCCAAAAATAGAATAACACACAGCACACATGGGCAGATATGGTCCATAAGAAAGCCTTTACTTTTTTTAGTCTTTGAGAGGAGTTTGGCATCGCACACCAGTGTAGAGTAATGCTGATAGTTCATGTCCTATGGCAAACCGTGGCCAGTTGCTAATCACCACAGCAGATACAGGATGTTTTGACCCTGCCGATTCACCCCCGGACGATTCGCCCCCGACCTATTTGACCCCGGTAGGTTGGACCCCAGTAAAAATGTAATGTAAGTGAAGCTTTAGCACATCAAAGCAAAAATAGAAATGAAAGACTGTCTAAACATTCTTAAAATTGGTTTAGAAAGTATTTATTTTCTATTTATGTGCTTCGACTACACTTACTTTAAACACAGCATTAACTAGTCCGGAGTTTTTGTATAATGATAACTTCTGGAATTGCTTGAAATCATAGATGGAAGTTATAGGTGCTCACAGTAACTACTGGACCTATGAATAGATTTTAGGAAGCATCCCACCTTTCTTACCCTGTCTTTTGCATCTCATTTTGCTTATCCAGAAGTAGCATCTTCTGCTAGAATAGTGCATTATGGGGCTGTGGATGATTTTACTACTCAGGAAAAATGTGTGAAGTGCCCCCAATGCTTATGGTAGCGGGACTGTTTGTTTTGCTTCTAGATTGCAGTTCCCGGGTCCAGCATTATGGTAAATACCACTGACTTCAGTTTCTTATTTCTTTTCTTTTTTTTCTTTTCATTTTTTTTAATGTAGCTGCTTGTGTCACTTCCAGACACCTTATTTTCATCCAGTTTGTTTTCTCTGAAGTCATTAACTTCTGTGTCTTTATTGTTTTTTCTGTGGTGAGGATTTCTGCATTAGTAATGGTAATTCAGCCCTGTATTTTTGTTTCTTAAATGCTTTACTTTGCATTTCCTATGGTGAATCTAAGCTGTGAGATTTCAATCCGTATTACAGAACTTATAAACTGTTTTAAAGCATTACAAACCTGAGGACTGTGGTAGTAAACTTCCACACGTCTGGGGAAGGGTTCCACTTCCTTTAATGTTCAGTGCCGTGCTTGATATACAGTGTTTAACTAACATTACCATATAGTGAACATCTCCAAGATTTTATATTTGCAAGTGTTTGTCTTTGGTACTCTATCAGCAGTTGGCATAATGGGTAAAATGTTTACCTAGAAACAGAAGGTTATAAAGTATGTTATAAAGTAACAGTAGTCATAATATGTTAAAACATAACACTAGTTATATGTTAAAGATTTAAATGTTATATTTATACTAAACAATGTAATAATTAAATAAAATAAAAATATTATTAAAAAATATATTTACAATGAAAAATTAACAGTGTTATTATTGAATAATTGATTAATTAATAACTTAATGATAAAGTACTTAAAAGAATATATTTAGGGTCAAATAGTCTGGGGTCGAACTGTCCACTAAAAAAATCATAAATATATATATGTATATATATATATATATATATATACATACATATATACATATATATATATCTATATATATATATATATGTGTGTGTGTATAGAAATTCATTGGGGTGAACAGACCAGGGTCAAACTGTCTGGGATCAAATAGTCCTGCTTCCACTACAGCAGTCCAGTTATCCTTGCACAAAGGGGCTTAAACATGCTGCACTATCAGAATACAGAATAAAGGCAATATTTGGCAACAGTTACTGTTAAAAGTTCTTTGACTACTCAGTGTAGCAAAGCACAACTTTCTCTGTGGAGTGTTGACCTAAATCACTTGTCTGAAGATTGCTTTTTGGACATTGTATCAAGGGGTCAATTCCAGATATATGTCACATTATTCACTACTGTGATGTTATACTTTTATGATATGTTTCACAACATACATCTTAATTTTTATCCAGTTGTGACTTTTAATGAACAGATTTTAATTACTGTTGCAATAAAAAAAAAAATTGCAAAAACATACATGCCCATAAGAAAGAGTTATTAAGCCACCTTTATTCTATTCATATCTTCATCAGGTTTTGCCTGTCCTATGGTTTCTTGATCGCCAGAGCCATCTAATAATATAGAGCATGACAGGTAAATAATAAGGATACGCCATAAAGATGTGCATTAAAGACCCATAACACCAACCTTTGATATGTTGCTCTCCATCTCTATCTTCACCATTTTCACCTTCCCCTTTGTACAGTTGACTATTCATTAGGCTGATGGATGTATATTTCATCTAATGGCATTTTCATATGGTCATTACCATACTGAAGATTAATATGTACATCCTCCATTAGCTCAACAGAAGCCATAGAGGGTGGGAGGTCAGCATAATGGTTAAGGTGTTTACCTTACAAACACAAGGTGCAGGGTTTGATTCTCAGACTACGTAAATGGCTAGGTTTAAAATGACCCACAAAGGCAGTTAGCCTAGTACTAACCTATGAACAGGCTATCATTGTTCCTTCAATAGTGTGGTTTTGATATACATGAATTAGGACTTTCTGTGTCATGCATTGAGGTAATGCTCATGTTTATAAACTTAACTTTTCATCTTGGCCAGGGCTCTAATCCAGCAGTTGGTGAAACACTTATTGCCTCTTTTAAAATGCTTCTTTCATATACATGTTGACTATGTATCTGTATAACCCCCTTTGTTTTATTAGCTGTAGGCCTCAGCATCTGCACATGGCCTGGCAACAACTAGATGTACTATGTGATGTTAAATGGCATTTTAAGTGTTATTGCAAAATGTGATGAGGTTTTGCCTTTGACGGCATTGCCACAGTGAGCTTAGTACAAATAGCAATACGGCCACTGCTCTGTAATAAAACAGACTTAGGGTAGTAAACTGTGATACAGTTACTCTTTCATATGTGCTGCTGACCTCACTCAGCTAGCAGTCTGGAGAAACATTTACACTGCAGGGTGTGTCTCCAGCAACTGTATCTAGGGATGAGCAGTTTGATGGGTTATTCTCTAAGTATGTTAAATTTTCTTTTGGAAGGTATTTAAACCTTAAAGAGCTGCTCAATATTAGGCATGCTGGAGTAAATGTTGATAAAGTTGTGACATTCCCCTGTAAACATTGTATGGTGTGTAAAAGGGTAAACAATTTGACAGGTAGTTATATCAACGGAAAAGATTTACTTCCAGGGGGTAATTTAGTTGCAGTTCGTGTGGGGTGGTATACATTTTGGATTGTGGTTGTAGCAAAATTAAGTGGTATGTGGGACAGACCAAAAGACTGGTTAAGGTTAGAATTTTAGAGCATTTGGGAGACATTAGAAAGGGGAATATTGACAGTCCTGCTGCTTGGATTTTCACTTGGTCCATTTTTTTTTTTAAATATTTTTATTCATTTCCAAAAACAAGAAAACATGAATGCAGGTTATTTATGACAATGAAGTATTTACAAATTATTTAAAAAGGTAGGCTAAAACCTCTAAACAGATATCAAACATTAAAACCAAAATAAAGTATTTACGAGGGTGTCTATTGTTGACATATAATTGACTTTCTATACAATTGTTTCCTGATTATAATTTGCTGCAGTCGTTATTCTCCAGTATTTCAGTTACTTTTTGCCATGCTACGTATAATGATGTAGTTCTTTCAGTTCTTCCTTTAATAGTGTTCATTTCCAATTGCGATGCTGCTGACACCATATTCATGAATTGCTTAAAAGTTGGAGAAGCTTTGGATTTCCAGTTTGATGTAATGTTCTTCCTTGCAATAGCTAGGAGAGTCCATAAGATTACATATTTTGTTCTTGGCACACAGTCGGGTACAGGTGCATTAAACAAAATAATAGATTTGGAAATCTGGAATTTATCATTGAATACCATTTGCAGAAAATAATTTATTTTATCCCAATATGGTTTAATCAAATGGCATTCGTAGAACATATGTTGCCAGTCTGCTTTTATTGATAAATCACATCTCCAGCAGCCAATATTTTTCTTAAACATAAGTTCCATTTTATGAGGGGCTACATAAGATCTGTGTATGAATTGCCATGTAAAAAGTCTCCAATGTAATGAAAGTGATGTCTGCTTTGGAGAGAGAAGAATTAGTTTTGTATCTCTGTCATTTGGTACATGTCCATTAACTGATCTATAATAATTCCATATTTTTTCATTATTATGCATTTTTATTTTTTTGTTTTATAAATAGATGATAAGTATCCCTTTCCAGTAATGGGTTGATTCATTAGTAATAGTATATGTTCTATAAGGTTAGGAACATTTTGTCTTATTGATGGTTGCATTGTTTCTTCTTTGCTTAATATATACTGTCTTAATTCTTGTACATGTAACCACGAACTATCTTCCATATTTAATTTCTGTTTAATCTGGTCTATTGTCAGAGGTTTTCCAGAGTTTAGCAATTGATGCCAATATATTAATCCTTTTTCTTTAAGCATGTTGACTACTTCCATATTAAATGTTATTATATTACCTTGTGTGTACGCTACTGGATATAAAAGAAATGATGATGCTTTAATATCAGGATTGCTATTAATAAGATTTTGGAAATTTTTTTATGTATAAGTAATGTATTTGGAACTTATATTTTTATTCTTATGTATCATCATATATTCCTTCATCAGCCATAGAAAATTGTTTGTTATGAAATCTGTATACTTATTTACTACTACAAATCCTGATTTTAACCAGATTCTCTCATGAACTAGCTTCCATTTTGATGTATATTTTGTATTTAGCCATAATGATATTGTTTTAATAATGGATGAATGCAAATATATTTCTATGTCTGGTAAGCCTATGCCACCTATATCCCAATCATCTAGATGATACTTCATAGCTATCCTTGGTTTTTTTTGGATACCATAGGAATCTTACCATTAAATCATTTAATTGTTTTAGGTGCGATTTAGCTGGTGGCAAAGAACAAGCTTGTATGACATAAAGAATTTTTGGAAATATGATCATTTAATTATATAAAGCCTTTCTTCCATTGAAAAGAAGAATTTATTCCATCTTTGTATTAGATTTTTAATATTATTTAAGGTCTCTTTATAATTTGTTTCAATTGTAGTATCTAGGCTGTTAGTATAATTCCCAAGTATTTAATTATATTATCGGTAGAGATATATTTATGGTATTTTTTATTTAGATCTTTTTTATTAGTATTTATAAGCAATACATTTGTTTTGTTCTCATTAAATTTAAGACTTGAAAAGTTTTGAAAGTTTTGAATTTAGTCCCATAATGCTTTTAAACTGCTATTATTATTTTTTAAGGTAATTAAAATATCATCAGCAAAAAGTTGAATTTTAAGCTCAAGGCTGTTGTCTAGTTGTATTCCTTCAATATTTTTATCCATACATATATTATTTGCTAAGGGTTCAATAACTAGCGCAAACAATAATGGAGAAAGAGGGCAGCCTTGTTTTGTGCCCTTAGTTATTTTAATAGATTTAGACAGACAAGATCCCAGTTTTATATAAGCCAGTGATTGTTCATATAATGATTTTATTAGCAAAGTGAAGTTGTTTGAGAAGCCATATTCTTCTAAAACTAACCACAGATAATCCCAGTTCACTGAATCAAATGCGCTATTTATGTCTAAGCTAATAACATTCATTTTGTTTTTTGTGACATTTATATAATCAATTAAGGAAAGAATTCTTTTAATGTTGTCATAAGTGTTCCTATCTTTTATAAAACCTGTTTGATCCTCCTCTATCAAAAGTGGTAGTAATTGTTTTATTCGAGCAGCATGTATTGCCATAAAAATTTTATAATCTATATTAAGAAGTGAAATGGGTATGTATGATGAACATTCACTGGGATCTTTATTTTGTTTCAGAATTGGTGATATTAATGTGTACTTCCAAGAAGGAGGAATGCATTTACCATTTTTAACTGATGTAAAGACATTCAATAACAACAACAAAGCCTCATTTGATAGTAATTTAAACATTTCTGGGGTGATATTATCTATACCTGGAGCTTTGTTTAATTTTAGCTTATTTACTTCAGCTTTAAGTTCTGTCATTGCTATTTGTTTATCTATTAGTTGTACCTGCTCCTCTAATAACCTAACTTTAACATTGTTTTTGAGAAAAGCTTTCAATGCTGAATGTGTTTCTGTTTTCTCATTTTGATTATTATGTTTATGAAAAAATAGCCTAAAAGCTTCTAGTATTCCTTCTAAATCAGATACTTTCTTTTGGTTTCTATATTATGTATTTCCTTGATTTGATTTGTTTTAATAATCTTTTAGTCCTATTTGCTATTCTTCATTGGTTTTAGGGTTCATTGAATAGTAACATAGTTTAATTTTTCTAAGTTGATCATTGTTTTGTGGTGTAGCGTCTCTGAGTATTTTTATTAGTATCTTCTAGTTCTTTTATTAAGTTGGTGTTTCCATTTTGAATATCAAGCTTTAAATTATCTACTTTTGACTGTAATTCCATTAATTCCTTATTCCACTATTTTTGTTTATTTTTATACCATCCCACCGCTCTTCCATATAGGTATGCTTTCAATGCATTCCATATATATATTTCAGATACATCTTTTGTAAGATTGATATCTAGGAATGTTTGTGTCTCTTTAATATAACATTCCTTAAAATCTTTGAGATTTGTTATGTAAGATGGTATTCTTGTTACTGATATCCTTCTCTTGAAACATAAGTCTATCTCAAACGTTATGGTGTTATGGTTCGAAAATGGACATGAAATTGTCTTGACTTTATTTAATTTAGAGGTTAAATCCTTTGTTATGTACACTCTATCTATTCTAGAGTATGTATTATGTCTATGGGAAAAATGTGTAAAGAATAGTGAAACTGGGATAGCATACTCATTTATGTCAACTATATTAAAAGTTTCAACAAAATCAGATAACAACTTTGTTAAAGGTGATCTCTTACATGTAGTTTTAGTATTTGTGTCAGTTTCTTTTATAATGCAATTAAAATCTCCAGCTATGATTAAATTGCATTTGATATATTGTACAATGTCTTCTAAGTGTTGTTTGGCCACTCTAACACCTAGTCCTGGTATCCAATAAATATTCACTAATGTATATATCATTTCATTGATAGATATTGTCACTAGACAAAACATTCCTGAGTTGTCATGAAACGTGTTTATGATTTTAGGCATTAAAGTAGTGTTTTCCACAAAATTGCTACTCCCCTTCGCTTCTGATTATAGGTGGAACTTACTAGTATTGTATAATTTTTATTGTTTATTTTATTTATGTCTTCCTGTGTAAGGTGTGTTTCCTGTAAAAATACTAGTTGTGCTTCACATAGCTTTAAATATCTATAAAGACTTCCCCTTTTGCAGCTATTATTTAAACCATTTACATTAAGAGATATACATTTTGCAATTGGATTTATATTAGCTTTGCTTTTATCCGTATTCATATACTCGTAACAATGTGTAGATGTGTGTACATGAAGAGAATGACTTGTTCTTTCTTCTTCCAACAGTATGACAATAGATTATAGACACCCAATAAAAGTAAATTACAAGATCATAACTGAGAACAATATAAGATAAACAACCACCAAACCCCTCCATGAGAAAAAACATCTCATCCTTGAATGATCTAATCATTCAAGCAATCTCTCTAAGTCTGCATTTCAGCATCCTCCCCCGGCCCCGCCATATGGTAGTTTTATAATGAAAAGTATCTTATATATCTTTTAGGTATACATGTATCTGTCTTTACAGATTACTTAAATACAGTCTTTATCTATTTTAATATTTTATAAAACACTAAGGCAACACAACTATACATAGATTTAATACTTAGCTATTTGGTTTTGTTTAAATTGTAAAGGAAAATCTTTTATTTTAATATATCTTTTGTGTAGCAATAACGGTTATGCATCTTAAAAATAATATGCTTGCTGTCTATCTCCCTTATAGTGTGAGTGGCATTCATAGGTATCAAATGTATTGTAATAGTCTACCTATATATATATATATATATATATATATATATATATATATATATATATATATATACATATATATACATATACATACATACACACACACATATATATATATATATATATATATATATATATATATATATATATATATATATACACACACACATACATACACACATATATGCATATATTCATCAAAAAAAAAAAAAAATGTTAAGCATTATATGCATCAGTTAACCATGCCACAAGTTGATTAAATCAGAAAGTATCCGTAACAATGAATATAACGTTACATTTGTATTGTCATTTATCAGTAATCTTATAGTTTTCTTTTAATTCAAAAAGTCATATTTTAGTGGTATGAATGCTACTAATTTGTTTTTGACATTGGTATTATATAGTTTAAGACTATATTTCTTAGCAATTCCTATATATTTATTAGTGCCCACTGGCATATTTCATCGCTAGTGTACCACATATGTCAAATAGCAACTCATACTCCTTATGATATTACAGGATTTATCTGCAGCGTTATAACTGTAAGGTTGGAAAATATGAGAAGCAAAGTAGGCTTTAAATATGTTATAACACAATTGTTTGGTACTTATGACTGTCAACTCTTCTACATACACAGGAAAAGATAACCTTATATGACCATCAACCATTTTCCTTCATTTTTCTCTTCATCCTTCTATTCTCCGTTTTTAATAAATATTTGTTTCTATTGTGGCTTCTTTGAATTTAGTGAGGGTACTCCATATCATATTATAGATAATATACAACGTTCAAACAGAGAACATGCCCAATATAGAGACATATTCTCAACTCAAGCGGTCCACACCATATATTTATAACACTGCAGTCAGAAATATACTAATGAATATGCAATAACTAGTAGCTTTGCAGCATGTGTGTGTCTCTAACAAGTACATACCTATAGGATATTAAAAAGAATAGATAGCACTCTCTTGTTTCATAATTAACAAATGCACACAGCCTGGTATTTACTTTCATAGACCTGTTACTTATATGCATATCAGGTACCAACAGCAATATGTTAGTAAATGCCTATGCTATTCAAATAATATTTTAATGCTGATTGATATGAGATGTAGCTGACAATGGCTTTAGCATTTGTGATGTTATATAATATATATTCAGTATTATAAGTAAAAGTATGTTGCATGTCTATTTGCAATCTAAGGTTCAAGGCTGATAAATTTAGACATACAAGGCAATCTCTTTAGGCTTGGTTATATAATGGGAGTTACTGTGTCTCTACACAACCATTCATTTTCAGTGAGGATGTTCAATATTAATATAACTTGCCTTTAATAAAAGCATACTTATAATTCAGCAGTTCTTTCCTATATATAACAATACCATAAGCAAGACTGAGATTTTTTCTTGCTCATTACTGCTTAATGATTGTGCTACTTGAACAATTTAATATTTACAGAGTATCTTGATAATTAAACAGCAACTCCTTTTTACCCTTAAAATGCCTAATAACACATAGCTACATTCATGAACCTTAATTGACTTACTATCCTTAAGGTTGAGTACACTAGCTGCAGTGTGTTTACAAATATGTTATATAGTTCCAGTCAAGGACTTAAATATATTACATTTTTATAAAATTAAGTTAAATTATAGTAATTTACGTGGGTGATCTTATCAGAAAAGATTATAGTAAAGTCTGTATGTGTTAACTATTCATACAGTTTCTTCTAAGTGATATACTTCTTTTTAAGCTTTGTGTGCTGTTTATGTGTACAATTCAAAATGAATAACAAATATTACAATATAATAAAATGTCATGTATGTGTTGATACCTTCTAAATTAATTAGGTACTTCAGTGTACTTTTAATATTTGTTAAAACTGTAAAAGCACTTTGCCATCTCATAAATAGTGTGCTGGTTACTTTAAGAAGCTTAGCAGCTGACACCACACCCATACTGTCTTGTTTTAGTGCTGACATCACTCATGACTGTTTACTTTCATTTTGTGCTGTTAGAAGGTTTAACACACTGTAATGGATTCTAACTGAAGAACCTTCATTCAGGGGTGGTAAAATAAGAGTTCCCAGCTCGTGACCATGGCGGGAAGACAAAAACAAAGTAAGTGAAGTTTTTAGGGCTTTTTTTTAATCTGAACACCAGCTCATTAAAGTTCTATTAGTTTTCTTAACATTAAGGGCAGATATACAAGCCAAACAGTTGTTTGTTAGTCAAAAAGGCCCTTTTAGCATCAAAAAATAGATAATTACTTTTCAAGGCACTTTTTGACAGTTATTACTATCAGTTTTTATATATTATTATGTGTATTAAATGCATCAATTTAGATATTTCATGCAGCTTAGTGTAAATAATATAAAAAGGAATAATGCTCATTTAGACACACCACATTAATATGTCAGTGTAAGTACATCATATTCTATACTAGCAGTAAAAGGCAGGTAATTTATAAATGAACTATCTAAACATCATTTAGAGTTAGAAAAATCATGACTGTAAGTATTTACACTGTGATAGAGAAAGATATGTTACCTTGCTTTCTTTAGGGTTGTTTCCTTTAGTTATAAAATGTCCTGCTTATCTTGTATTAATATTGTTTCAAAGACTGACACATTTGTAAAGCATGAATGCTTTCAAAGAACTTTTTTGCCTTACAGAGCAAATAGAAGACATTAATGTTTGTGCTTTTCATATGTCTTTTATTGTTTCTTCTTCTTCTTGTCAGCAGTGCTCCATTCATTTTTTTTCTAAGTGACGCTTAACCCCAAAATGGGAGAAATCCATTTCTTCCACATTATCCAAGGTTTTATTAGCTGAAAGATAAGAAACTGTTGCTTGCAGAGTGTCAAAAGTTTTAGGACCTTCAGTAAAAAATAGTTTTATTCTTGCAGGGGACAGCAAGTGGACTTTAAGTTGTCTTTTTTCAATTCCTTTATCAGAGGGAGACATTATTTTCTTGCAGTTATAACTCCAGCAGAATAATCATTATCAAATCTGATTACGTTGTCTTTGTAATTAACTGGAGAAGTTGACCATGCTGTTTTTAAAATACGTTCCTTGTCCTGTGATGAAAAAACTTTACTATTATTGATCTCAGGTGATTTTTTGATTTGATGGTTGATGAAGCAGCTCTTAAGGATCTGTGGGCTCTTTCAATTCCATAAGAAAGAGCTTCAGGCAATTTTAAAACTTCTGGTAACCAGGTAGTAAGGAAAGTCACAATGTTATCTCCCTCTGTTTTCTCTGGTAGCCCATAGATGCGAAGGTTATTTCGTCTGGACCTGTTCTCTAGATCCTCTATTTTATTTTGTAATGAAGCATTTTGCTGTGATAAAAAATGTTGCTGAAGATCTTGTTCTGAGAGTCTGCCCTCAGTATCATTTAAGGATCTCTCTATGTCAGCTATTTGAGACTTCTGTTGTGTCATTATTTCTTGTAGTTGCTGTATTTGGTTTGTAGATCTCTTCTCAAAAGTGTCCAGTTTGGTATTCATTTTGTCAAATTTCACTGACAAGTCTTGTATAGCATTTAATAAAGACGGTATTGCCTTTTTCATCATCTGGTCCTGTGTGGTATGCTTAGAAAAGCTCATTTTCAGTAGATTCAGATACCTTCCTTCTTGTTTTTGACAGGAAAAATAATGTTTAAAGCCAAATTTTTTGCACTGTAGACTTCTAGTGATATTAGTAAAAGTAATTCAACAAAATAGGTTTGTCTACAATATCTAGTTTTTTAAAAATTCCTGTCAGAAATATCTTTTGAGTGCAGAGCTGAAAAAAGATGCTGCCAACCAGTCTACATCCTAGCCACGCCTACTTCACTTGGTCCATTGTGGGTCTGATGAAAGTTTGTTCTTTTGTGTATTGGGTCAACCTTATAATATGGGGGTGACTTCATTATGAAGTTACTTAGGCTAGAAAGTAAGATTATTATTCATTTTGGCACATTGTCTCCAAGGGGTCTTAATCTTGAGGTTAATTTGAATATTTCATTAGTGGGTATGTCAACTGCACAATGGGGGAAATTTGTAACATGTTGCTGTGGCACAAAGAAAATGTAAATTGTATTTGAACGATTTGGTACATATATAAAAAAAGTTTTTACATGTGAATGTTATAAGATTTATATATTTATACACTTTGTAATATTTATATGTTTTGAAAGAAGTATGCTTATGAAATATGATGCAACCAATCAGCGGGGTGCAATGTTGTATAAATGGAGCTTTGTGAGCTTGTAAGTTATCCTTGAAGGTGAAATGCCAAGGTACCAGATGTATACATAAAAGTGAATTTGGCTCCAATTTTTTGCATGGCTCATTTTTTTTGTTTTGTACACTGAGTCTCCATCAATGTCAGACCCTTCTTCTAACATCATTTCATCTGCAACATAACTCTCATGTCATCCTGTATGGATTGCACTCTCACACTGTAGAAGTCAGACGTTCACAGCAGTGTTTATGTTAAGTACTGTGCCCTCTAAACTGTTTAACTAGAGAAGTAAAGGGCTTTAATCTCACAGTAGGCAACTTAGGTATGGGGGTTGTGTATAGAGTTGTGTGAATATGAGCTTGCATATGGCTGCCTTCACTCAAGTAGCATTCAGGAGAAACTTACACTTCAGGATTAGTCCATATCAATATCAGACCCTTCTCCCAACATCAACTTCTCTGCAACACAGCAATTATGTCCTCCTCTATAAAGTGCACACCCTCAGTTTTGAAATCAGACTTTTGCGGTGGTGCTTGCTTTAAGTACTGTGGCCTCTAAATTGTGTAAGCCGAGAAAGTACAGGATTCCAATATCACAGAAGTCAACTTGTGTGTGTATGTGAGATGTGTATACACTCATGTAAATCTAACCTTACATACTGCTGTCTTCAGTGAACCCAGAGTCTGGAGAAACTTTTTCACTGTAGGGTGAGTCTTTATCATTGTCAGACTCTACTCCTAACATCATATTCTCTGCACAAAACACAGATGTTATCCAATATAAAGTGCACTCTCACACTGTAAAAATCAGGCTTTTTCAGTGTCCTCTAGTGTGTGTAAATAGATAGGTAGGGGTTTCTAATCTCACAATAGTTAACTTGTGTGATGGTGGGGTCATAGCATCACTGGAAGATTAATTCAACAGCTGTGCTCATTTGACTCCCACTCATGAGAAACATTTACATGGTCAGATGAATCCCATATTCTCTTTTCACTCTGTCTACAAACACATACTTTCTGCAATGCACTGATGAGGTCATCCTATCAAAAATGCATTCTAACACCACTAAAGTCAGACCTCTGCTGTGGCACTTGCATATAGACTGTGTCAGTAGATAGAGAGTATGAATACAGCAGTGAGAACCAGAATCCTTCATGGCTATATAAGTCATTTTTAAACACACATCTCCTTTGAATCACACCACTGATGTCACCCCTTCAGAGATTCAGTGTGGCTCACATGCAGTCAGACTTCTGTGGCATCTGCCTATAATACACTTCAGTGTAAATTGTGTCAATAGATAGGTAGGGTGTTCAAATACAGAACTGTCAGCCTTCCATGAATGTGTGCTTCTTCCTCTTACTCTATGGAATAAGCTGCAAATACATATGTTTTGTATATTTATACAGTGTGCTTGTGCTGTACGACAATTTTAGTGGAAATATCCATGTAATACACAATGCTGATGTCATCCATTGAAATATGCAGTGTCAAAGTTATAAAATAAATCTTGAGTGGTGCTTGTGTTTCAGAAAACCTTCATTAGCTTCTGATGTTAGGTATATAGTTCAAATGCAGACATTGCTGCTTACACTCAGTGCACATGTTGTTAACAGTGTTGTCACCCACATGTGCATGTTCATGTGTAGATGTTGTTTCCTCTTACAAGAGTTTATTTTCATTTTCAGTTTATTTCATTCTGAAATGGTGTATTGAAGACTGATGCTGTCATTTGATTAGATTATCCTTTCGTATCAGTTGTAGTAAGACACCTCCTCAGGACTAAGGAAGTGAGATAATGTAATGTATGTTGTTGGCTAAGTAAGGCATGTATTCCAATACAGGATTATATCCACATTGTACATAATTATTGTTCTACTATCACCAAGACAAAAGCAGGAGGCCACAGGTGTGTTTAGGTATAACTAGCATCAGACTATGTTGTCTGACATGCAGCAACATTATTTGTAATTAATTACAATTAATTACAAGGAAAAATATCCCTTGTTTTAGTAACATGATGTAATATTTTCACATAAGCACACATATGACAATTGGTGATGCATTTATGTAGATGACATTACCATAATTTCTTCCTCTAATAACATACAGCATCTCCAGAAACTCACCCAAGCCACCTTTATCTCAATAGAGACATGGCTGAAAGAAGCCCAGCTACTCCTAAGTCCTAAAAAAAACAAAACTCTTGCTTTTTTCAGCAAAATCTATCTTATCTGACTTTAAACTTTTCTCTCAGGATAATTGTAGAAATTGAAACAGTATCCACAGCTAAGTTACCAGGAGTTACCATAGAAAATAAACTAACTTTTGAGCACCACGTCTACAATAGCACTAAAAAAGCACACATCAGACTAGGAACATACCTCCCAACTGTACTGACATGAGGCACAGAAACTAATAATGAACAAAAAGGACAAATCAGCTGGTTGACCAGGAATGGATTTTAATCCACAAAAAGCACCACGGAACAACTGTATTCCACAAAGTAGGTCACAAAAGGCACCGGTAAAAGGTCCAAATACACAAAGGATAGAAACAATCTGTCAAAGCGCTTTTCGTGCCTCCCAACTGTGCCAAATTACTCATTTTTTACTGAGTTTGGGGTTCAAATGAAGGGGTGCCATGATTCCTGAGTGGCACCCCTTAATTTCTGATATTTTTTCTTTAGTTTTAAATTTTTTACGCTGTTAGAGCTGACATCATCACGTGTATGATGACGTCAGCTCCATCCGGGCAATGTGTCTATGTGCATGAAAATGCCCCTCATTTAGTACACCTGGTGGCTAGAGGTACACAGGCTCAAACCCTGTACCTTGGGTACAGGGTAAAAAGAGCCTAAAGTCCATAGCCACCACCACTTGTGACCTTTGGCCAGTTTTTTTGTGCTAAGAGGTTCAGAGCTGTGGTGAGAATTGAATTCACTAAATGATTTTCAGAACTTTGCCCAGGACTTTGCCCTAAGAGGTTGAGAGCTGTGGTGAGAAATGAATTCACTAAATGATAGCCATTAAGTTTAAGAGCTTTGCCCAGTTTTTTTGTGCTAAGAGGTTGAGAGCTGTGGTAAGAAATTAATTCACTAAATGACAGCCATTAAGTTGCAGAGCTTTGCCCAGGTTTTTTGTGCCAAGAAGTTGAGAGCTGTGGTGAGAAATTAATTCACTAAATAATAGCCATTAAGTTTCAGTCTTCCTATTTTTCAGGAAGCTGCTGATTTGGCATAGTGGTATGTTGCTCTGATTGTAGTGCAGAGGGTCCTGGTTCAAGACTTGCTAGTGAAATGCATGGTGGTAACACAACATTTTATTCTAGCAATGTTACAAAATTATGCAAACAATATTTAAACTGTGTCATTGGTAAGTCCCTAGCCACCGCCACTTGTGAACTTTGTCCAGGTTTTTTGTGCTAAAAGTTGAGAGCTAGGGTGAGAAGTGAGAACTGAATTTATTTTCCCCCATCATTGGCTTTGCTTGTTCTAGTTGTTTTTTTGTGGTGCTAAGAGGTTGAGAGCTACGGTGAGAAGTGAGAAATTAATTCACTAAATGATAGCCATTAAGTTTCAGTCATCCTATGTTTCAGAAAGGTGCTGATTTCGTATAGTAGTATGTTGCTCTGACTGTAGTGCATAGGGCCCTGGGTTCAAGATGTGCCAATGAAATGCATGGTGGTAACAAACTTTTATTTGAGCAACTTTACAAAATTGTACAAGCAATGTTTAAAATGTGTCCCTGGTTTTTGACCTTTTGCCCCCCCCCCAAAAAAATGAAATTGGAAATAAGTCCGAGAAACTGTGCAAGATGCCTATGGCTTACACTACTGTCATTCTATTTATAGTGTGGGTGTGGAAGTAGACTTTTACGATGGAAATGTTCTAAATTGGGAAGTTTTGTCATTATTGGTTCATGCATTTTGTTTCATTGCCTGCAGCACAGCCTACTGGAAAAATGTTCAAACAATAAATTTAAAATGTGCTCTGTTTAACAAGTGTATTATACAAGGTCACAAGGAATATAATTTAATAAAGTCAGGAAGGTGTAATCAAAGAAAATAACACATGTATGTTTTTTGTTTTGTGTGCAAGGGGCCAATTATTTGAAAACAGCCCAAAGGTAATCTTTATCCACCACTGGCCAGATGCATTTTCTTTGGATGTGGTGTGGGTTTCACTGCTGTTTCAATGAATGTGAGTTTCAAGGGCAGAGAAGTTTTAATGCCAAAACTATTTTCATTGTGAGACAGTATTGCTTTGTTTAACAGATATCTATTAGTGTTTGTGCATTGTGCTGCGGAATGTAAAAGAAATCCAAATATTCATTGTAGAAGTACAGCAGTATGCACACATTAGTGTTTATGGTAAATGGGTTGAAATAGCCAGGTAATGGGACATTGGAATGGCTGCAGGGGGACACTGGTGCCATATTTTGGTTGTCTGTTCTTCACTTTCCATTTGAAAGTCGGCATCCCACAATTCCATGGGAGTGGGTGGAGTTACGCAATTATGTATGTAAATTAGATGTTAATCAGTGTGCAAATTTGTACCTATTTTTCATGGGCCTTGTCCAGATTTTTGATGTTTCCAGGTTGAGAGGTATGACTAGGAATACTCTATAGACAAAACTTTCTTGGGTAAGTCCACCATAAAAACCCTCACCAACACCTATTTGTTTCCCTCTCTGTTATATGCAGCCCCATTATACACCAATTTACAATCATCTCTTAAAAACAAACTCCAATCCTGCTACCATAAAACTGCCAAATTTGCCACAGGTCACTCCTATCATTCCAATCACTGCATAGCTCTGAAAGAACTAAACTGGCTCAAACTCACACATCACCTAAATCTAATTTAGCTGTCTTCTGCACATAAAATGATATATACACCTGATAGTTGCTCAGCCCTCAAATCTGTCCTCAAATCCTATATCCCTACCAGAGCCCTCTACTCTTAAAACAAACAACTCCTAAGTGTCTACATTCCAAACAAAAGAGCTGGACAGTGGGTATACTCTCATACTACCGCCAAGCTCTGTAACTCTCTGCCAACAGACATTACTACCATTTATTGCTTTAACAACTTCAAACAAACCCTAAAAAATACTGAAAAAACCTTCACAGCAACTGGTAAAATCCAAAAAGCTTTATTGTACCACACACTGGGTGAGCACTTTCTTCCCTACTGAAGGGACTTCATCAGAACAGTTTCAGTTTTACAACCCAGTCCTTTTATGTAAAGAAGCACCCAATTAACCAATTAATTATACTAAAAACTTACATAAAAAAAAACTAGAGAGACATAAAAACAAGATGCATATAACAATTATGTGTATACAACAGTTCAAAACATTACATGGCAATGACATATCAGATAAATTAACGCTCACTATAAAAACTAATTATGTTACCCTAAAATATTTTTTAACTTCAAAAGACATGCAATATTCACATTTTCATTAATACCAGGTGTCTGGGTGGCATTCAGCCTTAACTGCCACCCTAAAAAACATTTTCTTTGTAATGAGACCTGCTCCTGTTCTTTCCCTAACAGGTGAACTCCATTCACTCTCTAGGGCCTTTACTTACTACATCTGGAGATGCCTAGACCATGACTTTCATCCCTTAACCATTGCCATATCAAACTAAGAAACTGTATGTATTTCTACATACTTAACTATTCCCATCCAACTCTACAGTTCTAAGCACATGCTTACTTCTAATATTCTGACCCTCTGCCTGATACTCTTTACCTTAATCTAACCTGATGAAAAAAAAAAGTTCTAATCTACCACATTACTTTTATTTAGCATTCTATCTAGTACATGTTTTGTTATTGTATCTACCTCTTTCTACTTACTTAATATACATTATATATTTAATGTGGGCTTTAATACTAGCTATTGTTTTGTTCATGTATAATGTCATAACGTTCTTGTATCATTTGGAGCTTTTGTCCCCAGGTCTCCACTGGAAATGGGTTCCAGTCGGCCTTTCCTGGTAAACAAATGTTAAATAAATAAATAAATTAATGAATGAATAAATACATTTATACTATAACACATTCAGAGTGATCCCACTAACATGTTGATTTTCTAAACGCTTAGCCAAGTGTTCCAAACCAGCACTGAGTGACTGTAAGCATTTGTATCCTTACCTGTTCTGCAGGCGTGACATCACCACAATTCTAATATGCACATATAGAGAAGCAGAGGCTTCCACCATCCATTTTATCAGATAAAAATTATGGGCAAATAAAGTATATCTGAATTAATAGCTTCACATATGTCAACAGCTGTGATAACATGTGATTCAAAAGCATGTTGTTATTGGAGGAGTTATACAGCTGATGTTCACTTCTAGCACAGGGAATCATTTTGTGTGAACATGCTGCCATCACACAACAATTACTACATGACATCAGTATTTTCCCTTGATATGTTGCATGAACACAGTGAACATGTGTTTGGATTTCATGGCAATAGAAATTTGATCTGCCAATGTCATGGTAAGAGTGCTACTGTGGCACATGCATTGAGTTCTGCTCTGTACATGAATGTGCTCCAATTATTGGCTAGTATGTCTAAAAGTACAAATAAACCTTCTTTGATCAAGGAATATTGATATAGAACTGATCACAACTCTTTGCACATGAGTACAGTCAATTAACTGTCATCAGTCTGATATGACATTCATTATCAGGGATCCTTTCTTAATTCACACATTAATTTCAGTTGTTTGTGACAATATCCATTGTTACCTCCTATGGCAGATGCCAACAATACACAGCTCTGTGAAATAATTCACGTTATAGTGTAGTCTTTGCATCTGTTCGTATCTGTCTGCATGATAACAATGTCAGGCAGGAGTGCTTTAGGTGAGGTTATTATGTATGTCACACTCTGCTCCCACATTTGTAATTCCATACAGACCAACATAGGAGATGCATAACTATAATGTGTGTTATACTTATTTCTGTGGCATACACAGAACAGTGGTATCACTGATGGCATGAATTAGATTTTTGCAAAAGAAGATTGTGTCTTCTGAGCCATTCTTATTTTCCAACACGTCATATAGATGAAATGCACACTAGGCAAATTTCCCCTAATGTATATACGGTCTTTGCTAGCTGTCATCTCAACTCAGCATATTAATAACATTTCTATCTCATTTAATCTCCTCTGTTACAACATTACTTTGTGTGACTGTCATATCCTATAATATCATATCTGCTTTTATTTACCTATTTGCTAAGGAAGTGTGACCACCATTAATTATTATGACATACATATTGCATAACTTTATCACAAAATTGTCTGTGACATAAGCACCTTTAAACCAATTATCATAGTACAATTTGAACATTCACCTTTCCCTCTTACATACTTCTGTAGACATATATTTGATTTATGTGCACATTTTCCTCTGTACACTTTCCCTGCCTGATAACCCATCTATTGTAGTTGCCCTTGCTGTTTACCCTCATCTCTTACTTATGGACAGCACAGTGGTTCAGCGGTAGCATTGTTGCTTCACAGCAAGAGGTTCTCTGATTTGATTCGTGACTGGAGTGCCTTCTGTGTAGAGTCTGTATGCCCTCCTTGCATTTGTGTGGGTTTTCTCCGGGTACTTTGGTTTCCTTCCACATTACAAAGATAGGTGTCTAGAGCATTTCTCCCCAGGCTTCTGCTGAAAATTGGCTTTGTTCCAAGTAAGACTTTCCTGGTAAACAAATGTTAAATAAATAAATGTCTGTATTCATAGGTTTGATGTATGTGCACATTCCCAGCCTGGTATAACTTGCATTACTTGCCCTATGTAGCTCTTTGTGCTGTCCTCACAGGCACCCTTAGTAGACTTGCCCATAGGTAAGCTTGGTTGTTTACTGTGTGTGTTTGTGCTGCTCAACGTGCTTTTGTGGCCACCAGCACAGCTGCTGGTGACAGAAATCTGCTTGTATTTATATAGGCGCGATGAGCAGCATGCACATGGGATTAGCGCTGCTGCTCATTGCACTAACAAGTAAACATTGTCCAGGTTTTATGCAAAGCCTACACAATTGTTCACGAATCCTGGAGGTTATGTTAATATATAAATTACAACATTTTATACCTGTGATTTTATACAAAATGTTATGCCAGTAAGTCTAGGGTTTTTAAGGATGCTTTAAAATAATGGTATAAGACCTTTCTACTGAGTGGCTTCAATTATCCAGAAATAAACTGGCCGACCTACACTGCCGATGGTCAATATGCCCACCACTTCCTTGACTTTATAAATACTACCTGTAACAAATATTTAACCATTTTGCTATGAGCCACAAAATCATTGATCTAGTCCTCACAAATATGCCAATTTCTTGCGTATATCAATATGTTATTAGTATGCCTTGTTCAGTCATACCATAATTTATAGGTTCATTGTTTACCTAGACTAATGACCACAAGGGCATTTTAAGCCTAGCCATGCATCCAAAATCACTGAAAAGTTCTCATATCCTTGATAAGTGTAAGCAGGCACTTAGGAGATGAACATTTACAGACTGCTTGTGTCCATTGGAGGCATAGATGCCAAACTATTTTTAAAATTATTTTTTAAATTTCCTGTTCCCCATCCAACTGTCTAAGTTTCATTTGAATTGGATTAGGGATGAGCTCCGCTTCACATGTATGGGGAGCCTGTTTCAGAGAAGGGGTAGTCTCTGGGATACATACCTGTCTCTTCAGTAGGTCCTATTTATATCACAAGTAAGGTTTAAGTCTTTAGAACAAGTTATTCGGGTGCTGTTTGTTTTGTTGATATGTGGAAGGCCCATCAGGCAGGGTCCGACAATGCCTTGTATGCCAGGTTCAGATATCTCTCAACAGCCTGTAGGAGGCAGACTACAGGGATAGGGCCTTGACGTAGTCTGCATAGGACATGTTACTTATGCCCTGTATTCTTTTAGTGACAATAATTTAGAGAACCTTTCCTTTAAAACTGGTGGTACTTCCCTTGTAAATAGTTCTATGTATAGGTCACATTAAAGGCGGGAAAAGTTTTGAAATGATTTATTGTGGTCTCATTTTTTTATATCACAAAAACCTGGCATTTTAACAGAGGTATGCACACTTTTTATATCCACTGTATATAACAAGAGAACTAAACTGCATATTGCTCATAAGAGGTCCCATTCTACCTACATTAAGAGCACACTGAGTCTAACAAAGAGCTTAAGGGAACCATTAGGAAGCTCAGAGTTGAATAGGAACTTAAAATAGACACTAAAAGCAAAAATAATAACAATTTTTTTCTTTAACTATGTCAGGAAGTTACTAACAACACCTAACAATGTTTGGTGCTAGTCTACATTAATACCACATTCTCTGATCCAAAGGAAATAGCAAATATCTTAGCTAACAAATTTAGTGCAACTTTTACTCCATCTACAGGTAAAGCTATTCCACAGGTTCCACATTCCAAGCCAATAGCTTTAATTACCATGGAACATGTTCTCTCAGCCCTCTCAAAAACTAAGAATACTTCATCCATGGACCCTGGTAACTTGCTAAGTTGCCTGATTATCAATGTCAAAAATTGCAGTTTTAAATCACTATTGAACTTCTTTAATTTAAACCTGTCTACTGGGTGCATTCCTGAAGTCTGTAAAACAGACACTGAAATGCCATTATACAAGGGTGGCCCAACTTGATAACTATATACCCACTAGCCTCAATAGCCTCATATGTAAAGCTATGGCATGCATCATCTCTGACCTTATTAATCTGGACATTTAAGATCACTCAGGCTTGAACTCATATCAATTCAGCTTTGCAAAGGAAGGTCTTGCCTCTTTAATCTCATTAATTTATTTGAAACAGTAACTGAAGCAGTGGATGGTGACTGTGCAGTGCATACAGGATATCTAGACCTGGCCAGGACCTTAAACACTATTCCACATACAGGCATTATTGACAGAATTGTAAATCTGTATATAAATCCTTATTTTGAGCTGTTGATAGCTAACAGGTTGCCTGACAGAACCCATGTGGTTAGAGTCACAGATGCTATTTCTAAAAGCAAAAAATGTTACCATTGGTGTTCCACAGGTCCTCTCCTATTTGCCATACATTTTCAGGCATTCAGGTCAGCACTCCTGTCCTGTGATTAAGTAAACTTGCAGATAACTGTAAAATGGGTGTTGTTATTTGATCTTTAACTGGTTCACAATTGCTGCAACACAGGATAGACCATGTTAACAAATGGTGTAAGGACAACATTCTCAAATTAAAGTAAAAAATATAGCCATACCCTTACCAGAACCATCACGCAACTTAAGAGACCTCAGAAATTCATAGCTAAAAAGATCCATGGTCTCAAAAAGCTTAGTTATCAGAAGAGACTGGCAGCCATTTCTCTGTACTCACTCTCTTACAGACTCCTCTGTGGAGATCTGTGTCTAGCCTTTCAAGTCATAGAAGACTGAACTTGATTCGATATCCTCTTGCTTTGCAGAACTACTAATATCTTAAATCATTAAAGGAGTAAAATTTCAGCAGATAAATACAACACATTGGTGTGATAGATTACTATCCCAATGTATCCCTCATGTCTTGAACAAACGTCCACAACATATCAAACAGAGTAGCACCCTTACCACCTGCAAAGTTAAACCCTGATAACTTAATAGACAGCCTTAAATTCTTGAGACTAGATGGAACATTTGAATACAGTGTTTTGGCTAGGTTTGAAATGACCTGCAGACTGATTGCTTACTACTTACCTATGAGCCTATGAATAAGGGATACAGAGATGAGAACCTCCCTTGTTTAGTATCTGTCATGATGTGTATAGGGGAGAATAACTTGTCATCAATAGCCAGGCATATAGAAGTTAAATCATAGAATTTTAAACATATTTATATATCTGTTTGTAACTTGCATTTCTTCCTAAAGTAAAAAAAAAAACACGTTTCTTATTAATATTGGCACTTCTGTTTTAATATCAGATTAATTCTAGCATGATTTTACTATCTTAAGCTTGTGTGAATTGCATAAAATTGGACGGAATATTAGAAGTGATACGACTAGCAACCAAAAAACTCCTGGCCACAATAGCAACATAAATTACTATGTCAATATTTAACAATTATATGAGTCAATAATTTTATAGCATAAGAAAAAAATTCAAGCAGGATTTAGGGATAAATATTGTTCTTGATCAATTTAAGTACTAATCACTCATGCCAAGTGAATTAATTAGAGTTGAGTAGATTTAAAAGAATAGGAGACATAAATGACATGTGAAAGTCATCTGACCTTAGGGCTTTGCTTATCCTATACAGTTATGTCTGGTGCTATGCTGGAATACTTGTGGCTTTATGCTGCTGTCTGGTATTTGTAAACTGTGGCATTATACTGTGCCATTTGTATTGCCCTTGGTACAGAGACCTATACCGCTCATGCATACTCAATAGTTCTCCTCTGTCATCATGCTTTAGCATGATGCTACCCATCAGCTTGTACTGTTTCATTCAGTTCAGTATGCTGACACTATCCATTGTCTATCAAAACCACAATTAACTTTAAGTCACTTTATTCTGCAAGCCACCTCAGTTTTTATGCTATACTGATGCAGAGAACACTTGCATAAATCACAGCCACAGTCTTTTATTGGAAATTAAGAAAAAGTCTTTTAATATGTTTAGCAATTTCTCTTACATTTCCATTTGGATGAAATGGTCTAAAGAGGTTTGACCGTGCATATGAAAGTGGCAAAGCTCTAAGCTTATTGAATGACTCATTTCAAATAAAAGTCACTGGGATTCAGAAAATTTCTCTCCATCTGTACTAATCACCCAATGTAGGTTACTCAGTGCAATGGAATAAAAGAATACTGATTCAGGGGCATTTCACAACTGTAATGAGAAATTCCCAATTAACAGCTCATTATCATGTCATGTCACTGAGTCAAACACTGCTCTGTCAAGACCTGACCTCATTAGAGTTCTCCGTAGCTGCCCATGCATTGTGGCCCCCTAAATGCACACACACATATACACACACAGACTTCAAAATATTCATACACACATATACTCACATCCAATCATCCAGAAACAGCTTCTGCTGCACTCGCTCATACTCAGAAACACTCACACATACACCCACATTCGTATTCCATCACATACACACAGACAGACAGCATCCACTGTCTTCCATACTATGACCACCCATGCAGACTTGCATATGTGTACACACACACATGCACGTACGCACGCAGACACGCACACACTGTGTCAGTTTTCCCTACCTATCTACCATACTTATACCACAAAGACAGACATACACACACGCGCAGGCATGAATGAACACACACACACACACATTCAGTCTCAATTTTCTCTATCATACTTGTACCACCCAGACAGACATATACACACACACACACACACACATTCAGTCTCAGTTTTCCCAACCTATCTACCATATATGTACCAGACAGACAGACAGACAGACGCACACACACACACACACACACACACACACACACACACACACAGACACACAGAAACATTAATTTAATCTTGTTCATGCCCCTGCAATCATGCAGACGCGTGCCAATACACACACAGTCTGACATATGGCTTTGCTACATTACCTATACCATAATCACTCCCTTAAGAGTAAATGGATTATTTCCATATTTTCATGGCTTTCCCTTTTTCCTCTGACCATTCTGAATTGCTCAGCCAAGTAATTTCAGACCCATGAACATTTTGGCAGGGAAAGGTCACATGACTAATTAGTATTACCCACTGCCCATTGTCTTTGTTTAGTCCCCTGTGAGGGGAAAAGAAAGGCTTAGCAGGATGTGGAAACTTTCCAAAATAAAACGTTCCCATTCATTTCATTTCATGAATCCCTTTCTGAATCCCAGAAAGGGATTTTCTTCTCATTCTGTTTTTTTTCTACTTTTTTGAGTTCTGAATATTGTATTACATTTCTAGAGTCACTGTGGCGATCTAGAAAGTGAAAATTATATACTGTGTCCCAGATCACACAAATTAAAAATGGAACTGAAAAAACTGAAATCTAGGTTTTGGTTTTGAGGTATAGTAGTATGGCCACCAAACTAGCTTTTCTTACCATGCCAGAAGTTTCTGATGCAATATTGCATCTAATTTCTTTGTACTAAGTCTACAGATTTTCTGTATAATATATAAACAAGGCATCTGGTTTGCTGCCTACTATCTGCATTAACAACACAGTAGGATTTTGTACTGCTTATGAGATCACAGAGGAAATTAAATATTTGTTTTTGTTGTATAGTCTTATTGACTGGGACCTTAAGAACGTTGTCTGGGCTTCAGGAATACTTTTGTTGCTTATGAATCCTCTGTGATAGAGAAGCTTAAACTGCATCAGTCCTTCAAGTGACTGTCTTCTCTTTTTCTGCATCGTCTTCTGAGGGTGATCTAATAGTTTCTTTAATAGACTAATTTGTATGTGATCTACTCCATCCTGAAATTATGTAATAACACTTACTTTTTGGTTCAAAATGCAGGCACTTTCAATGCTAATTATGGGAGAGGAAGATGCCAGAGTCTTTTCATTAGCTTATATCAGTCATCTACTTGATAATATTGAATGTCATTTAGCCAAAAGATATTCAGAGTAGACCTAGGGGACTTTATTGTTAACGTTAAGCTTCTAAGCATAACATTTGTTGATCTGATCATCAAGACGCTATGAGACTCTAACCCTCTTAGCTTCTTCCCCTGGTGCTATGCCAAACCATTTGTTTCTCCTGCACCGATTGGTAGAACATCCCACATTTTCCCACAAGAGTCTCTTCTTTCCATGTGGAATTACTCTTTCAGTGGCCACAGAACAGTTGCTAGCAGAATATTTAGACAGACTATAGCTTCATAGTTAATAGCTGTCATTCAGAACTAGCAAGGGCTTTTGGGGGGCGTGGCCAAGGATGAACACAGGATAGCAGCAGATTTCTTCAGCTCCACCAATTTCATTACATTGACAGGAATTAATTACTTAAAAAAATAATTTTTGAAGTAATTTTCTTTCTAAATATGTTTGTTTTATATAGTTCTTGAACTATATCTAAGAAAGAAAGGACATCTTAATAATATTCCTGTCAGAAATTACTTTGGAAATTTTCCTGTCAGTTTATCAGTCTGAAATGAGTTCCAGTAAGACAAATTCTCAAGACTCCAGCATCAAGAAAGAACTTCAGTCTCTGATAATTATAGTCCAGCAACTTACTGCTAAGATGGATAAAATGGATACTAAAATAGACACTTTCATAGAAAAACTACAAAACAAATAGACTTGTTACATATGGACCTGCAACAACAGAAGATCCAGATGACAGGCATAGAAGAAGCTGTGAATGACATGGAAAATAGAATACAAGAAGAGGAAATCAACAATGAGTTTCTGCTGAAACAAAATACACATTTACAAACAAAGCTGGATGACCTGGAAAATAGATCTAGGCGAATAACATTAGGATTTTTGGACTGCCAGAAAATATTGAAGGTAACAATATTACTTCTTTTTAACAACATGGCTCCCTAAAACTTTAGATTTACCAGAAGCATTCTCTTTTGGTATCGAAGAGCACATAGATCTATAGCTAATACTAACTCAAACAAAAACTATCCTAGATCAGTTATAGTTAGATTTCTATCATCTTTTGATAAAGAGATGGTTCTTAAATCTGCTTGGGCTAAAGCTCCTGTTAAGATTAATGAAACAACTGTGCATTTTGACAATGACTATTCTTCCATGGTATTAGCTAAAAGAAAAGTTTTTCTGCCACTAATAAGGGAGCTTAAAAAGCACAGTTTAAAACATACCTTCTGTTTCCTGCCAAGCTTAAAATCTTCCTTCCTGATGGTCCTAAAATTTTCGATGACTTAGACTCTGCTTTACTGTTTATCAAAAAAATAAGATTTTGGAAAAAATAGAAGAAATGTAATGGGCTAGTCCTTCGTTAAAGAGACTGGCAACTGAAACTTCGTGGAAGACTTCAGAGAAGAAGAAGAGACTAAAAAAACAAATGATTTGTACTATGTTTTTTTTTCTCTCATCATTTTATTTTATTATTAATCTTTTTTAATATAGTTCCTGCATTTCCAGAAGCAACAAATATTTTGAAAAGATTTAATCAAAGTTATTCTCTGTGTGCAAAGAAATGTTTTGTTTCATAACTAGTCAAAATATCTGGAGATTTAATGGCAAGCTGTGATTTAACTTGTTTCTCTTTCTGAAGAGGAAAAATAAGGTCAGTAATTTGATACATTTTATTTTCCTTTAAAAGTTTATATGTTCTTCAAATGCTATTCCTAATTATACTTTCTTGATTACACTGCTTATGCTTGTTTGTAAATAATCTGTCATGCTTTAACTAATAATAATTAGAACTAAATAATAGTAAATAATATGTTTTATTTTTAACTCTATTAATATAAACAGTAAGTAATATTCTATTGTATATACTTCTTATAGCTTTCTCTTACATTTTTTTTATTTCTGCCTTACACCCTTTTACTTTCTACTCTTTTTCTTTTCTTTATTAATATATAGAAATACTTTTGATCATATAGACACAGTAAATAATAAGATTAGCATAGGAGTTGAGTTGGGACAAAAATGTTGAGTTTTGTTACTTATTAATAATTTTGGGCTTGATTTCACTTACATAGAGTCTGTAATAACCTGTAAAATGCATTGTGAAGGTTTTGTCATGTTTAGATGCATTTACACTGCTAAATGAATGTTTGTCACTAGTTTTAATAAGTTTCCGCCAAAATGTTAAGAGAGACAATCTGGGATGTGGGCTGTCTCATGCACAGTGTCCATGAGCTACTTCAAAAGCTTCAACTCTCAGAATTCTCACAGAGACGCTGAAAGCAGCTGGTCTCACCTTTGACCTAGATATCACACTGACACATCACAGATACAGGAATAGCAGATTAATAATATGTATTAAAAACCTATGTCCCAAACATATACATTACTATAACTCATTTAATTCATCTGATTGACAAGCATAAATAATTTTATAACTCTATACTGGAAGAAATTGTCATGTGATATATTTTAAAGCAGTAGTATAGCATGTTTGTAAAATCTGGTTACTAAAATGTGTTTGCTGTGCATTATTTTGTATAAAGCAGACAGATTTATTGAAGGGACAGCAATGTAAGATGGTGCTCAGTAAAGATACAACTCAGTGAGATCATGTGTGTGTGTGTGTGTGTGTGTGTGTGTGTGTTTGTGTGTGTATGTGTGTGTGTGTGTGTGTGTTTGTGTGTGTGTATGTGTGTGTGTGTGTATATATATATATATATATATATATATATATAAATATATATATATGTGTATATGTGCGTGCATGTGTGTATGTATGTATATATATATATATATATGTGTGTGTGTGTGTGTGTGTGTATGTGTGTGTATGTAGATATGTATATAAATGTTTCTGAGAATCTGCTTAACTATGAAGTATGATTTATAACAATTTCTATGAATACAATATTTTATTCTATTGGCAATAATGAGTTTGAGTAAATGCTCATATACAAGCAATTCAAGGTTTTTTTTGGAAGCTGTTAACTGTATTTACATGCCAGAAATTAGATGCATCCTAATATATGTAATGTCTGAATCATATTAGCCAAAGTTTTTGATTTAAATGAATGTTAGAATCTATTTTCTCTCCTCTTGATTTCTAACATCAAGATTATTTGAATGCTATTTGAATACAAGTGTTTTATATTACATGGATGTATATAGTAGTATGAACAGTTTAAAAAAAAAAAAAAGGTTTATTTTAGTTTATATGATGCTGTTTTACCAAATGTGTAGTCTTGTCTTGCTAGATAATTGAATTGAAAACTGTTAACTTCAGTTAAATATAACTAGTATTAAATTGATAAGGTGGTAGCTGACGACTGCTGCTTAGGGTAGGGGTTAACTTGAGTGGTAAATACTACTCTAAGTTGGAGTTTACAACTCCAGGCTGGATGCAAGGTTTAATCCTTACATTATTTTCACTTGTTCATTGTTATTTGTATATAGTTTTGACATCCACAATATATTTTGTACATTCATTGTCACTACAAACAAAATTGAATCCTATACGAAATCCCATAAGAGATTCAATAAATACAGCTATATTTAAAGGTACACCTAAAGGAGGAGATGTAACATTACTTATCTTGTTATTTGTTATTTTGATCATAAGATTCTTAAGTTTTAAAATGCCAAATGACATCTTTAAAAGGAATTTCTTTAAACATTAATGGATTGAATAATCCATGTAAAAGGGCAAGCCTAATAAGATACATTAATTTACATAAGGCCAACTTAGTCTTCCTACAAGAAACCCATCTCTTGAAAAAAGATATTGATAAACTAGCCACAAACAAATATACAGTACTGGTTAGTTCAGAGCACACTCAGAAAAAAAGAGGAGTGGCTATTTTATGGAATAAAAGTATGCCCATTCCTAAAACCATTAAGTCTTATCAGGATGACAAAGGAATGTTTTGTATGGTTACAATACAAATTAATGGGAAGACTTACACTTTAATTAATGTATATTGGATACCTGGAATTGGTATTAATACAGTGAAACATCATCTTGATAAGATCATATCATTCTCTATAGGAGATATTATTTTAGCTGGTGACTTTAATTGTATATTACATGAAAGTGATACTACCACTATAGGAAAAGAAGAATTACATCTAATGCAAAACATTTAAAGGATTTTGCTAATTCTTATCATTTGAATGATATTAATAATCAGATAGATTCAAAATCATTACCATACACCTTTTTCTCTAACAGATACAAAACTTATTCAAAAATAGATAGGGTCTTTATTTCTAACCAGATGGTAACAGATTTAATTAATTCCAAAATCATTTCATGTCCTATATCTGATCATAATTCAATTGTTTTTGAATTCATGATAAAAAATACTCATAATGTTCAGATCAAAAGGATACCATCATACTTAACTCAACTAAAAGACTATAAAGAATATATACTTTCAGAAGTAAAACATTTTTAGACATAAATAACACTCCTGAAGTCTCCATTGTTTATGTTTGGGATACCTTAAAATCATATCTATATGGACAAAGTATCAGATGGTATAATAATAAAAGGAAATCTTGAGATAAGGAATTGTTAGATATTCAAAGTAAATTAGACTCTTATAAACATAATAATAAAGAAAATATTATGGACAAGAAAGTTATTGAAGAAATAAACAAACTAAATGAGAAATACAAAGAAATTTTAACTCATAAAGTTAAAATAACTTTAGAGAAATACAAGTATTTGTCTTATTCAATAAGCCCCAAATACTTACATAGACTTAAAAATAAAACAAAAAGGTTGAATAAACAAAACCATATCAAAGAAATATTTTCTCTAAGGAAAAAGAAGAATGTTTCTAGTATACCAGAAATACTAGATGAATTTATAAATCACTTTCACAAAATTAACCATAATAATATTAACATGGAACCTAAAGATAAAATAAAGGAGTTTATAACCACAAATATGAATAAAAAGCTTAATAAACAACAGATTAAACTATTGGACAAGAGTATTTCATATACAGAAGTTATTACGCAAATAAATAAGCTTAAATCAAACAAAGCACCGGGTAATGATGGTATTATACCAGAGATATATAAAATCCTTTCTAAAATACATATTCATTAATACATAAGGTTTTTATTTTGGCCCAAACTGAGTTAATAACCCCCCCATCTTGGCAATATACATTTATTTCGCCAATTTTAAAACCTAATAAAGATCCAACTAGATGTTCTTCATATCGGCCTATCTCATTACTTAATGTTGATTATAAAATGTTTATGAATATCTTTGCTGATAGATTGAAGACAATCATTCCTGGCATTATAGATATAGATCAGACAGGCTTCATTGTAAATAGAAATACTTTTGATAATATAAGAAGAACTTTAACATTAATAGATTTTGCAAATAGGAAAAAGAAAGATTTAACACTTATTAGTCTTGATATAAGTTCAGCATTTGATTCAGTAAGTTGGGACTATCTGTTTACCTTAATGAAGTGCACAAACTTCTCAGATGCATTTGTAAATCTAATTGAACATTTATACAAAGGAATGTTGGCTTATATTAAGGTAGGAACATATGTTTCACAAAAATACCCATTCTTAAAGGTACAAAACAAGGATGTCCACTTTCTCCACTATTATTCACTTTAGTAATGGAGCCTTGGGCTAATTTGATCAGAAACAGTACTGACATAGAGGGTTTTGAAATAGATGAAACTACAACATCCAAAATTCAACTCTTTGCAGATGATGTTCTAATTACATCAGCAGGATCTAATTCTTCTATACAGTCTCTATTTGACAACATGATGAATTTTAAAAGTATTTCTGGTTTAATATTCAATGAAGAAAATATTAAAATACTACCTATATATACGAAAAATATTCTCATTAGTGATTTTACTAAATATGTACCCAATTCAGGTCAGATAACTTATTTAGGTATAATACTATCTAAAGATATTAAATCTATTATATATAATAATTATAATACCTGTTTTCTTAATATACAAAATCTTTTTAATACCTGGAATAATATGTTTTTTACTATGGAGGAGAGACTTACAATTATTAAAATGATAATATTCCCCAAGATTTTATACTTAATACAATCAATAATACTTCCACCTACAAAAATAATTATCAAGAAACTGAACACACTAATGTTAAATTTCTTATGGGCACCTAATAGACCTAGGATTGCATTAAAGAAACATACTAATAGCTGGTCTCAAGGGGTATTTCTTTTCCAGACTTTAATTTATATACTATCTCTTCTATTGTAAAAGTTATTACTTTATTAATAGATCAGTCATATGTCACAAAATGGAAAGATTATTGGGAGCTAATTAGTATACACTTCATGAAAATCTCCTTAACACATAAAAATATGATTGTAAATAACTCCATGTTATGGTTACTAAAGGAATTTTGTACTTCACCTATTACACCTAAACATATGGTTTGTTACCCATTAAATATTATTATTAGTTATCGTAACTTTATATTCATGCACCCTAAGTATAGGGAATGGAATTTTATTGTATTTCCTATAATGTATACTCAGGGTATGCTTTTGTCATCTACTTCTGAAGGAACTCATTTAGCTATAGATAATGATCTAAAGTACTGGTATCAGTTGATATCTGATAATAAAGTTAAACATCAAGATTTCTTAAAACAAGAATTTGATCTAAGAGAAACTTGCTGGTTAGAGGTTCAGACCTTTAGACAACATCTCATTAATAAAATAGATTTAATGTCTATAACTGTTAAAGAATCTATTCCAACACTGATTGATTACTTGATATTAAATTTACAACATAAAGTTTCTGATAAAGGTAAACTTTCATACATACATAAAGTTATCAGACAAGAAACTTTTTACAGTGTAGATTCATACTGGAATTATTTCACTTCTATTAATGGGGACCCACCAAATCAACAAGATAAACAATATATATTGGAATCTGCTTATAGAACTATGTCTTCCATTGTCTGGAGACTTTATACATGGAAATTTTACATAGATCTTTTATACACCTTTGATGATGAATAATATAAATAATAAAGATAATCTATGTAAGAGATGTAATGTAGAAATTAATGCTGACTGGGCTCATATGTTTTATGACTGTATAAAATTGAAAGAATACTGGAAGTCAATTAATGAATTTTTGCAGGCTCTTTTTACAGATAATTTCATTATTTCTAAATCTCTTATATTATTCAACACACCTGTACCTCAAAGTGTTAATAAGGTTAAGCTTCCCTTGTTATGGTCTATTCTAGCAGTGGCTAGGAAAATAATAACTAGAAATTGGATTTCAGATACACCTCCTTCATTCAATGAATTTAAAAATGTTATGAATTTAGTGTGCCATATGGAAATAAACACAATTAGGACTAGAACAAATAGAAAAACATCTTATTTTATTGTATGGGATAATTTACAAAATTTGTCAAAAAAATTTTAATTTCAATAGCATGGTATTTTAGTTTAATTAATTGATCTGATTGTAGTGGATGTCTTTGTAAATACTTTAGTTGTTTTGTTGAATATTATAATACCTATTTTTAATTACTTGTATACAATTGTTATGATATTTCTCTTATATGTTAAAGCAATAAACCTGTTTTGAAAAAAAAAGAACTAGCAAGGGCTTTTAAGTTTTAGTTCCTGTTCTTATTCCATTTCATATTCCATGCAAAATACATAAATGGTATTTATTTGCTGAAACACATTTGACTTGATTGAGATTACAGCAGCCTTTGGGTCATAAATTGCCAAATTCTTTGCACTCACAGCATAGCAAGAGGAGGGAAAGGCTTTAGCAACAAACACCCAGTTCCTCAGTAGAAAATGTTTGGCAAGCATGAAAAATATTGTGGCAAAACACAACAACCATAAGTGGCAGCTGGCTTAGCCTTAAAGTATGATCCCTAGTAGCCTGGCACATTATGGATTTTCAAAACAGTCACTAGCATTCATAAAATAGTAAGATGTCTCATTTAAGAACATGCATATAAAATCTCATGTAACAGCATACATACAATATCAACTAACAGACCAATATAATCTGATAGGACATTATAACTGAAGGGTGTACAATGAATGCAAAATAATTTTAGCAATTGATGATTGGTTAACCATTTTTTATTAATTTGTGCAATTTTGTTTCTATAGTTCTTTAGAAAAGAGGGCAGCCATGGTGGTGCAGCGGTTAGCGTTGTCACCTCACAGCAAGAGGTTCTCTGGTTCGATCCTCAGCTGGGGTGCCTTCTGTGCAGAGTCTGCATGTCCTCCCTGTGGTCGCGCGGGTTTCCTCCGGGTGCTCCGGTTTCCTCCCACATCCTAAAGACATCTAAATTCACCCTAGGTGTGAGTACATGCATGTGTGTGCCTTCTGTGGAAGGTTGGGCGCCGGGCTGGCAACTCGACACCGTAAAACTCCACTGCCAATCATGAGCTGACAGGTGATCCGCTGTGGCGACCCCTAACCGGGAAAAAGCCGAAAGAAGAAGAAGTTCTTTAGAAAAGATGATCAAATCCAAAAATTTCTTTACAATAGAGAATGATAGTCCAGACCAGTATGTAAGGTTGAAAATCCACTGTTGCATTATATCCTTTAAAGGGCTGTTAACACAAACAATATTCAATGAAATTAGAACAATATATGAGCAGTTCTTCCAAAATCTGCATACTTAAATTACATTTTTCAGCTCTACATTATATAGTCAACTATATTTTGCAGTGTTTTCTGACCAGATAGCTAAACTATTATATTGTGTATTACTTAGATAAGATATAAAAGCAAAACTTACAAATATAGATAACAATAAGAGCTTTTATTTTACACACATAATTTTAACATTACTTCTTCAAATGGTTGCATGTAAAAATGAATTTTAGTCTGAAATGAGTTTAGAGAGAATAAATTGATTGAAAAGAAGTCAAAAATTGAAAAGAAAACATAAATAACCACTAGGTAACTGTGTGAAAGGTTGGGACCCCAGTTATGTTGCTATAGCTATAACCTATGATATAATTCAATGAGGAAAGCCATCTGTACCATACCAGATGAGTAATCATTCATTTTTGTTAACTAAGTATTCCTCTTTCTTGACAAACTAGGAGTACTTGGTTAAACTGCTTTGCTTGCAGTCACACAGTATATGAAGATGGAGGCTGAAGGAATCAAACATACGGGTAGGAGATAAAGATAATTTAAAAGTAAGCATGCATGTGCGTGCATTTGTATGTGCACTTCCTGAAACTCATATGCATGTTTGTGTGTGCATCCATGTTTGCATGCAGACACTCACATTTGTATACAAACATGTGAAGGGAGGCACTTAAGAAAAAGCTGAATTCATCTTAACTTTTAAGCTGTTCAGTCCTCATAATTACTTGCTGAGTATAAGAATGCAGAAAAGGGACTGAGGTTTCTAATCAAGAGAACCCTTGTTTGTTAGTAGAATTTATAATCAATAAAGATTTAGTTGGCATGCACTCTTCTGATGCATATGGATTGAAAAATGCCATTCCGCATGTCAGCCATAACATCTTGGCAAAAACTGCAACTGGTGAAGATTCTATCTTCCCTGTTATGCAGCTGATTCATAGTTGGCTAATTCGCTTCTGATCAGTGGGGGGAGAGCTCAGTCTGCACCAAAAAAATATATATATTTTCCCATCCATTATTCTTTCAAGGCACATCTGTGGATATTAATTTTTGTGATAGTCACATATATCTGTTCATATAAAGGATTGACAATAAGGATATGTTACTGTGTTAGAAAATGCGCAAATGTAAATGCTATACTGTGTTGGAGAATACACAATGTTCTAGGAGAACCCTTAAACAAGTCAGCATATTAAACTGCTTTGAGGCAAGGAGAAAGGAAAGGTTGCCATGTTCCTTTCACTCACTAAAATTAAAAAAAAGTAACTGCAATAGCAGTCACAAGGCACTGCTGCTTTACTTCCCCCCTCAGTATCCATGGCACTTAAAGCCACATTTAGTGAGTGGGAGAAAATAAATAAAAGTAATGTGGTTAACTGCATTAGAAGGACATGCACGTACGTGTGTGTGTGTACGTCTTTGCTAATGAATTTTCAGCTATACTCATCACAGGTTTACTTGAAAATCACACATTTTTTAATGGACATAGCAGAAATATGAGACAAAATCAGGGACATTCTACAAACTCATGGTTAGTTGAGAGGTATGTTGGAGGAGAAGCTACATTTCTTGGTATAGTATGTAATGTTTTTCATTCATATGATCACTTTGAGACATTTGAGGTCTACACAGCCAAGTAGCTGCAATTGCTGTGTGTGTGTGCATGTGCGTGTGCGTGTGTGTAAGAGAGACTGTCTCCCCCTCTGCATGTATATGTGTGTGTGGTTTACTATCACATGTTCGTTAGTCTTTTAGATGAACAAACTATGTGCAAAAACCACATAGCTGAACCGTTAGGGCAATCGCCACAATGTCAAAGCTGACAAGAGCGAATGGCTGCTGTTGTCAGCTCCACCACTGCGGTGCAGATTGCACTATAGTGGGGATGGGGAAATATACCCTTACCCTCACTAGTACGATCTCTGAGTTTGTATATATAAGTAGGTGGGTGTGGGGGGTGCAGCCCCCCCTGCAAAAAACAGTTGTAGTATGTTCGGTGGGTAGGAGCATTTCAGTGTAGTCGACATTTTCAAAATTCGACTGCACTGAAATGCTGGGTATGACATTTACACTGTTTTGTGTACAAATTTCTGAACATTTAGTTAGGACATCTGTACATTCGAAAACTGTCATGTCGAACATGTGATAGTAAACCTGTGTGTGTATCAGTTTTTCTGCATATATGTAAGATACCATCTACATCTGCATTTGTTAGTGTGTTTGAGTATATATATATATATATATATATATATATATATATATATATATATATATATATATGTGTGTGTGTGTGTGTGTGTGTGTGTATGTATAAAACTTGTTTTATGTGTTTGCGTGTATGTAGACACATTAAACCACATTAAATGCTTTACAAAGTATGCATGCATATTTTGAATGTAAAACATGTCCTCCAACTGCAATTACATATCCTACAGCACCTATGGAACATTAGTGTATATAATAATAATAAAACAAATGCAAACCAATTTAAAAGATGGCCCATTTTCTAAGTGCAATAATGCTCTCTAGGGTGAGCTTTACAGGTGAAATAATAACTACCCTGTTTGGCATTATTGCATGCTTATTTGCAGTGCAGAACTTTTAAAAACAAAGTTATTATTGCATGGTTTGTTTATATAAACTTCTCTACAAGCTTCTTAGTCATGAATTCAGATCTCCACAACTGAAGTTTTGCACATTCAAAATAACTATGTAGAATGCATACACACAATTTCATTTGACATACATAGGCAATCATTCACTAGAAACCAAGAGAGCAGATGCAAAGCAGATTATTATTAATCCATTACATCATAATGGCTCCTTTTACAAGGCATCTCATGGCTCAAAAAGCAGAGCTGTGAAGGAGTAACACTGACTTCCATGTATTAATACAAAGAATGACAGGCATGAAGATACAATGTATGTAAAGGAAATAAATTGTTATGCTGATATATTTCCATTCTATACTGTCATTCAGTGATCTGTTAAGTTAAGATACAGAAAAAAAAATGTAGTCATATTATCAGAGTTGTTTGTAATAGGGCCACGGTTAGCGTCATCACCTCACAGAAAGAGGATCTCCCGTTCGATTCTCAGCTGGAGTGCCTTGTGTGTGGAGACTGCATGTCCTCCCCGCAGTTGAGTGACATTTAAAGACATGCAGGTAGGTACATGCATGAATGGGTGTGCCTTCTTTAAAGGTTTGGTGTTGGGCTGGCAACTATGCACCGTAAGAATCCACTGCCAATCATTAGCGGACCAGAGTTCCGCTGTGACGACCCCTAACCGGGAAAAGCCGAAAAAGAGTTTATCAGAGTTAGTTTGTAAGGGTTTTCACATTGTCAAAAATCCTCTGCTGATGTGCAACATGGGGCTTGTACAAATTCTTAGGACCAGTTTCTAGCATGATAGTTGCCTGCTTATCAGAATGCACCCCCATGCACCTGAAGGCAGGAAACTGAGTTTTGGAGAAATGCATTCAAATTATTTGCTGTGGTGAACTACAGTGAACAGCTGGCATTTCATAACTGTTTGGGGAAATAGCAGTCTTTAGATTGAGGATTTCTGAAAGTAGAAAGTAACAAACTGGTTTTCCAATGGCTCACTGTCTACTGAATAAGCGAAGGATAAAAGTTACTTTTAATGTAGCTAACTCTAGGGATTTGTACAAATAAAAAATGAAGACTAAAGTTAAAGAAAGTTTGAAAATCAGAAGCATATTTCTGATGGAAGTCAACAGATGATAAGTCTGATATGGAGTTCTGGGTTACTTTTAGCTCCAGATACTTGTATATTGGGAAATGCAGCTCCAGAAATAAAATACAACCATGTACAATTACACTGACTTTTTTAATTGTGTTTGCACAATGTTGAAGGTGAAACACTAACCCACTAAAGACCTAGAAAGTATGTAATGTTAGTGTTGTTGCATTAAACACCAATAAACATAATTTAGTGATTGTTGCATTTTAAATAACTTAAAATTAGTACAGACAAGACATATTGGAAAATGAGCATGCTATGAATTCTTATACCTAAGAATACAAAGGGTCATACAGTACACACTTATTGATACATAAAAGAACTGTTTGTTCACTTTTCCTTGTCACATTCCATATCTTCAGCTTCAAAATGCTCCTTCAGTGAAGGTGTTTGCTGTTAAATCTGTAAACCATTTTTTAAGACAGGTGTGTGCATTCTCACCCCACCATTGCCAGCCCATTACTTGATTTAGCAGTTCTGAACCATAGGTAATTTTTAAGTCCTTGAGAACACTAAAAATGTATGATTAAACAAGGATATTAAAACACAGATGCTAGCTTCCAGATGGGTCCAGTGTGTGGCTTTCAATCATGTTTTATGGCTTGTTTTAGGTTGAAACAGACCTTTGTTCTTCCACACATTATTATAGTAACACTAGGAGGTATATTTTATTTAAATATTTGTGTTTTCTAAATTAAACTGAAATGACAGCTCACATTTCACAAAGACAGCATGTTACATACTTGTGTTCTATCAATGCCTGTTTTGTTGTGTTTGTGGTATAGAATAATAGATGTATGTTGGAGGCAATGCAATAATAAAATATAATCAGTACTGAAGAGTTAAAGCACAAAAATGTAATTCATTCATAGGTTCATAGGTTGGTACTAGGCTATCTGCCCGAGGGCATTTATAAGCCTAGCCAGAGTGTGTCGGCTTTCACCGCCCCATTGATTAATTAACTGATCCTCTGTCAAGCAGAGCCAATGAAGTAATCCCAGGGGTGTATTTTCCGTTACCCATCCACTCATCAAGGTTTCTCTTGAAGACTGTTAGTGAGGGGCTCTGCCTAATGTAGTTTGGAATTTTGTTCCAAAGCATGGGGAGTCTTTGTGACAGGAATCTATACCTCCAGCATGTTCTATTTATTGTTGTGGTGAGGTTTAGCTCACTAGAGCGTGTGGCTCTGAGTGACTTGTATTTCTTTAGGTGAAGCATGTCCATCAATTCTGAGTTGGACATGGCTTTGTAAGTCAGGCAGAGATCACCTCTGAGTAAGCGATATGCCACTGAGTACAGCCGGAGTTTTTTCAGTCAGGCTGCATAGGACATATGTTTGAGGCCAGTAATCCTCTTGGTGAGGTACTTTTGTGGTCTTTCCCACTGTTGGAAGTGTCTTGTGAGGTACATCCCAAATGGGGCATTGTACTCTATGATGGGTCTGATGAGTGATGAGTAGAGGAGCACTATAACCTCTTTATTTCTAGATGCGAACCCTTTAGTAATTAGATGGGCCACATAGAAGGATTTCCTAACTACTTTGACAATATGATTGTCAAAAGGAGAGATTACTATCTACCTGGGTCCCCAGATCTCTTATTACCTCTTTTGTATTAAGGGGGCTGCCACCTATGTGGTAATTCATTGGTGTTTTCTTTTTCCCCAAACGGGATGACTATGAATTTTTTGGCATTTAGCTTGAGGCCATGACTTTGACACCAGGTGTCTGTCTCAGTAAGGCCCTTTTGGAGGATGTCTGTGTCAGCCGGAGAGTCAATTATGGCTCCAAGTTTACAGTCATCGGTGAACTTGGTTAGCCATAGTCCTCCTGTGTTTGCCTGTACTTCTGAGAAGTATATGCTGAACAGTAGGGGTCCCAGGACCGAGCCTTGTGGGACACCACTTGTGACTGGTTTAGAGTCAGACCTGGAGCCCGCTATTCTTACCATGCGAGTTCTGTCCGTAAGCCAGTTGTCAACCCATCTCGTGACGTAGGGGTTTTTGTTCAGGCTGGTGAGTTTTTCTGTAATACCAGAGTGGAGAATGGTGTCAAAAGCCTTGGCGAGGTCAAAGTAGGCTGTGTGAACCACCTTTCCCTCATCTATGGCCTCTCGAAGAAGTCAACCAGGTTTAGTAGGCATGATCTGCCCTTAAAGCCAAACTGGGTTGGGTTAAGTGTTTGGAGGTTCCCAATGTTTTTGTTAATGAGTTCCATGATGATGCGCTCCATAGCCTTGCAGACCAGGTTAGTCAGGCTTATGTGGTGATAGTTACCAGGGTCAGTTGTGGCCCTGTGGAGAGGAATAACCATTGCTGTACACCTTTCTAGGCTGAGGTTGAACAGCGTGTTTAGGTGGGGGGTTAGTTCATTCTGTAGTTCGTGCAAGACACAGCCTGGCACACCATCTGGCCCTATTGATGCTGTGTTTTTGGCTTTTGAAATGGCTGTTTTCACCTGTGTGTCTGTGATTTCCAGGACACTACACTTTTTTGATATTGTTATGGGCCCTTTTGAGAGTGAGAGGGGTTGAAGTTTGCACTGAATCTATCTGCCAGGATGTTGGCAATATCAGTAGATTCAGTATATGTTGTGCTATTTTGCACTAGCTCAGTGCATATCTGCGAGTTGCCACTTAGATTCTTAACATAGCTAAAGAAGGCTTTGTGGTTATCTTTTGAATCCTTGGCTATTTTTCTTTTGAAGTTAGCCTTGGATGATTTTATGAGGGATCTTAGTTTCTTAATGATACTGATCAGGGATGTCTTTCCTTCTTGGGATTTGCTCTTTTTCTGAGCTAGGTTTCCTCCTTCTATTGTATAGCCTGTTTATGGCATGGGTCCGCCAAACTAGTATCCTTCTCTTAGAGGAGTGAGTCTTGCTTTTGCTAGGGATGGCCTGATCCATGCATCCTTGTAGGTGCTCATAGAGTGCATTTGTAAAGGTTTCTGCATCTTGAGCAGTGTTATCCTTTAGCGTGAGGGCTGTGAATCTTACCACCTCGGTCTTAAGTAAGGTGAAGTTTACTTAAGAAATGTTTTTTTACTGTGGTTTCCTTAGTTGGGGTGGTGGTGTGGTGTGCACATCCAGAGTGATTTGTTTATGGTCTGATCTAACCAGTGACGGGTTGACCTCCGGTGTGGAACATCTGTCGCCCATGTTGGTGATGACCAGGTCCAATATGTTTTCCTCTCTGGTAGGGGAGTTTACCAGCTGTTCCAGGGCATTTCAGATGAATTCCAGGAAGGGCTGGCCCTGGGAGTTTGTACTCTAGTAGTTTTCCCAGTGAATGGTAGGGTAATTGAAACCGCCCAATATCAGGGTATTCGGTAGGACCTTCACATTTTCCAGTGTCTCCAGAAAGGTGGAGTGGTGGTCCTGGGTCATGGAGGGTGATCTGTAGCAGGCCACAATTTGCATTGCAGATTTGCACAATGTTAGTTGCACATGGATGATCTCAGAGGTATCATGCTGTGCCACTAACCTGGAGGTATAGGTATCTTTGATGAATATGGATACACCCCGTCCTTTTGTATTTTGGTCCATGTTCTGTGGCTGAAAAGTGTGGTATGAGTTGTAGCCCATTAATGCTGGGGTGCTCTATGGATCCTTGAACCAGGTTTCAGTTACTGCACAGATGTCGATGTTCTCCATACTGAGGAGTGTTTTGAGCACGTGCATTTTGAGATTTAAACTCCTGGAGTTGAGTAGCATAACCCTCACTTTTTTGTTAATTGTGCTGTTTATGGAGGTGGGTTTGACTTTTGAGCCTTGCCTAAGAGAGGCACTATGGGGGCAGCAATAGCCTTGGCCGGTATTCAGAAGCCTAGGGGTGACCGGTGCAAGCCATCTCTTGCGAAGCAACGTGGCTTGTCGAGCATGCCGTCCCAGGCTGACAGACAATGGATCCCCTTTGAATGACACCAGAAGCTTAGCCAATTGTTGAAATTGATCATTTTTTTCTTTATACTGAGATATTCTTGGTGAGGGCAGGATGCTACTCAGGGTCAGGGTCAGGGTCATACCAGCCTGGACAACATGATCAGAGGGGTCTACCTGAAAACGCCGAAATTCCACAATGCTGACAATGAGAACACTGACACTGGAAGATCGACAATGGAGAAAACTGACAGTTGAGAATCCCAATGCTGAGAACACTGACATGTTAAGGTAAGTGTGTGATAGGGACGGACGTTAGGGTCAGGGTGTGGGTAAGGTATGTGTGTGATAGTGACAGATGTTAGGGTATGGTGCGGGTCAGGTAAGTGTGCGATAGTGATGGACTTTAGGTTTAAGGGCGGGTTAAGTGAGTTAGGGTTAGGGTGCAGGTAAGGTAATTGTGTGATAGTGACAGAGTTAAGGGTTAGGGGTGGATTAAGTGAGTTAGGATTAGGGTGCGGGTAAGGTAAGTGTGCGATAGTGACGGACCTTATGGTTAGGGTTTGGGTTAAGGTTAGTGCATAGATAGTTGTGTATGTAAGATTTAGTATACGTTTGTAAGGTTTTTGGTGTGTTTGTGTTGTGTGTGTGTTTTTCGGGAAAGGTATTTGTTTTGTTGATTGTCGGGATTTTGGTTTGTCGGGCATGTGAAGTTTCATGTTTTTGAACTTTTTTTTTTTCATTTTTTTTTCATGTCAGTTATTTCGTTGTTGGCGTTTTGGCGTGTCGGTGTTATCAGGTAGACCCAATCAGAGAGCTCTTCCATTTCTCTTTTCATGTAGTCCAGGGAGGTGCATCTCAGGTCATTCACACCAACATGAACAATGACAGAGTCATATTTGTACTTGTTCTGGAGTGATCTGAGTGCTTGTGTTATGTTGGAACAACTAAACAAAGCACCCAAAGGATGACATAGGCAGGATAAAATACAAAGTTTATGAAGCGCTTTTCATCATGTTCTCTGACCCAACGTCCTCAGATAACCCCAAAATGATGCATAGACGTTTTTAAATACATTCAAGTTACATTCAAAAGTCATGTGATAAAATCATTTACATAATAAATTACTATCAATTAACTACAAAGAGTCTCAATGCATTCTTTAAACAACCTTGCTTTTAAAGCGATAACCTCTCTGATAAAATATTGAACCAAACCAACAATACTATTCACAACTCTAAATTTAATTCAACTTTGTATTTTATCCTGCCTGTGTCATCCTTTGGGTGCTTTGTTTAGTTGTTCCAGCAGTTTCAGTATTTGTATTTTTCTCCTGCTTGTGTTATGTGGTAGATTCTGGCTCCCGACAGGCAGCCAACAGTAACTTTCTGTTTGTCCAGCCTAGTGAGTGGGACATCAGTGTGCCTGACTATAGAGTCACCTATTACTAGTGTGTTAGGTATGTTATTTTGCCTTAAGGGCTGTGATTGTGTGGCACACTGATTTTGTGTTTTATGTGTTGTCTGGTTTGTGATGGGAGGTGCAGATTGTTTGGGTGTCTGCTTTGGAGGTCTCTGATGCTTTCGCATGTTTTTATTTAGAGCCTCCGAGTATGATTTTGTGTATTTATGTGTATTTTTTGCTAGTGCTGGTTTAGTAGGTCTATGTGTGGCTGGAGGTGTGGTGCAAGTGTTAACCTTCTCCTCTTGACTGTCTGTTTCAGTCTTGGGTGGATACAACTTAGCTTCCAATTTGGCTGTATAATTGCATCTCTCGCATATGTTAGTGTTTTGTGGTAGGTAGGAGGAGAGAGTTGTCTGTGTACATGAGGCAGTTGTAGCATTGCCTCAGGATACCCAGATTCACCAGCTGGACTGGAGAGTACACCTGAAATTGCCCTTTGGTCATGCCTAAATAGTAGGGTGAGCTGCTTAGTCTCTTGGTTGGTGAGGGGTGAATAAAGAGCCTTGCCCTGCTGGGCAATCAAGTGTCAGGGTATATTAGTGCTTGCTATTAGGTCTGAGCAAGTGCTGGGCTGTAGGATGCTTTTTGAGTGCTTAGGTTGAGAGTTAGACTAGTTTCAAGAGAAAAACTGAACAGGAGACTTAGTGGAGCTGGGAATAATTTAACTGTAGCTAACCGGCGCTGCCCGATGTGCAAAAACGTGCAAACGCAGTTTTTATAGTAGGGAAATGAAAGATATAGAAATTAGCCCAAAATGGCCAATAAACTACTAACGTCTGGGCTGGAACCACTTCTCCAGGGACAGATAGGCTGCTCAAAGCTCCCCTCTTTCACAAGTGAACAGAGAAACTTCCTTTTATCCAAGTAAGGTATGGGCAACTCAGAAACTAGTATCACAGCCCTGAAAACTAGACTATACTAGCTTAGAAAGGCAGGAAACATTCATTTATTCATTCATGCATGTGCCATATGCCTTTTATACTCCTAACAAAATCTGCAAAAGACGCTGCAAGACAAACAAGTACTGATGGGCATGACATTTAAAAAGGGTCTACCACTACATTATCAGTAGAATGTATAGAGATGCAGTATTTTATAGCACAGGAGGATGACTTGGCCTGTATAGTCTGCCTTGCTCCCTATTAACTGGCTAAGCTGAAATAACCATTCAACAGCGCATTTACATGTCTCACTAATCACTTCATAATAATCAACATATATTAATTTCATGGACTCTGGAATATTACAAGTGTTTTTGGATTATGTTTTTTTCATTCATGTAAGCTGTTCCAGTCATCTACCACATGTTCAGCAAAATAATGCTTCCTTGGATTCTCAATCAATCACCTTTTATTTTTTGACTGTGTACTTTGCTTGCTGAATACCTATAGACTATATGGATGCCACAAAGACACTTAAAACTTACATTCCAAAGCAGGAGATGGAGAAAACTATGATAGCTTTATTGTCAAACTCTGGTTATGACTGGGTAAGTTGAGGCATCTTAATTTAGCTTAGTATCAGCATTCTCCTTGTTAAAGGAGCCACAGAATGTGGCAGTAGTGGGCCGTGAACTGAGGTTGTGGATACCAACAGCAGGGAGTCTAAGGTAATAATGCTTTAAATGTTAGTCTGCTGGGGGGGGGGTCTGATTGTCCAAGCAGGCATGTGACACATTGACAGGGGAGCACTGCTGCTGACTTGTAAAACTACTACACCCCTTCAATATTAGAATAAAAAGCATATTATATGCTTTTAAACTAGCATCTGGTATTTAAAAAGCAAAGTACAGACCTGCCTTTCCTAGAGTTCTAATAGCCCTTGGCTATGGCTGCTAACTGTTCTGTGATCTCCTGTACTGCAGAAATATGTCGCAGGTGCACAATACAATAAATGATACAGAACAGTAAGACTGTAAACCTGTATACCTGCAGAACAGAAGGGAATACTAACTGCTGGGGGATTCTCAGAATTAAATTATGCAAAAAATGTAAAAGTTCCAAGAGTGTGGCAGTTTGCTGAAATTGATTATTTTTTATTAGTTTTTAACAATTCATAGATGACATTGTAGCTAAATCTTTGCAAACAGAAAGGCAAGACAGCCTCAGTCTGCAAAATTTACATTGCAGCTGGTAACAGAAATTTGAGGAAAATATTCCAAATTTGCATTTTGACACAGAGAATTTATAAGCTTAATACTGACCACAGTGGCTTGGTACTTGGGTCAAAGGAAGAAAAGGGTCTGCAATAACTGTCTCTAATAAATTGAAATGCTTGGGTCTTTTTTTAAAGAAACCAAAAATTAGATATATCAGCTGTAGGTAATATATATAGTACAATTTATTTTAAAAATGCAAAAGTCAGTCTCCTGAGATACATGTCTGTGATAACTTCACACCCAGAGGGATTCTAAGGACCCTTTTCTTACCACATGATATTATACATTGTCAGGACCAGTCCCTTAAAGGTTGTTCTTCTTTCGGCTTTTCTCGGTTAGGGGTCGCCACAACGGAACTCCGGTCCGCTAATGATTTTTACTGTGCCAAGGTGCCAGCTCAATGCCCAACCTTCAATGAAGGCATGCCCATTCACACGTCTTTCAAATGCCACTCGACCGCGGGGAGGACATGCAGACCAGTCCCTTAAAGGTAGTGTCAGTTAATGTCAGTCTTTGCATGGCAATTACTAAGAACCATAAATGTTAGATAATTATTTGTAAAATGACATATAAAAAGTTTCTGAAGCTTAACACATATTCCACTGAAGAAGAAAGAGAAATGAGAGCTGTAACTTAGCACAGAAATAGAGATGACATTGGCTGGCCTACCTGATCTACAAATTGCTTCTTCCTGTTGGGTGTGCTGAAAGTCATAGTTTTTCAACAGCGTGTTTCATTCTTTTCTGTTTTTTTCCTAAAATAATTGTACAAGGGTTAAAGGTAGGAATGGAATCACCAATGATCTATTTTGGCAGCAATAAAATTCTAGTGAACAGATGAAAGTGAGCTTAATTGCTTACTAGGAAGGTATATTGTATTATGAAAAAGGCAGTGGTCAAGTAGAGCATCTTTTAGTAAATGCATGGTACAGTAAAATCAGGCTGACAGCATCAAAGACGGATACACTAGGGTTTACTCAAACAAAAATAAATAGGGAATTTGAATGAAAGCAGAAGTTAAACAGAATGTCTAAAGGTTTTTGCTAAAGTGAAAGTATATGCACTAGTGACATTGCTCACATTTTCATGGAACTGGTCACTCTTCTGTAAAACAAAGACGATTGTTTTCATATTTTTAGCTTAAACTTCATGTGAATATGAAAGCTTACTGTGGATGCCCCTGTGAATAAATCATTGCATTTCATTAGCTGTTCACAGCATATGTCATGAGATAATTGTGGGGACTCACAAAAACTAACAACTGCTTAAATGAAAGTCAGAAGTCTTATTTTTTAAGTGACCTACAGAAAAAAATAAACTCCTGATAGAAAATAATTGTAAATTCAAGAGTTTTTTGTCAAAACAATTAAATAGTGGTTTAACAATTAACTACTTGCTTTACATTTCTTTACCAAATAGCACTAGTCATTTGCACCCATACAATACATTCTGTCTGGACATGAAAATTAAGGTTCAACATTTGAAGTGATGGAATTGTATATCTGTGTTTAAGAGGAGTTTAAAATCTTACTTGAAAATGAAAGCATGATAAAAACATTTTTCTTAAGAAGAGTGATTAAATCAATGAAGCTGCAACCAGCATTACATGTGTAATTAATTTCATTAGAGTAGATGGGCAGGATTCACGATGGCTTGCATGGAGTCTAAGAGTCGTGTAAGACTCCATGCAGCCATCGCGATCCAGGAACAGCCCAAAATCCCGTGTAAGAGACCAGCTAAAATTACTCTTACACGGGCAGGGCGTGGATATGCTAATCACCTCACTTGCAGCTGAAAGGCATGCAAATGAGTTAGATTAGCGATCCATGAAGCTGAAACCAGCCCGTGTAAGAGTCGTGTTAGGTGCAGAAATATACTCAGTTGACAACTTCGTAATGTTGAATAACTGGCCTGATACTCAAGTGCTCATACCTATAACAATGCACATGTCAAATAACAGACACTGAGCCCTCACTCAGCAGTTCCAGACTTAGTATGATGTATGCTACCTGTCCTGGCACCACAGTATCCTTGACATGTATGGACACTCTCCCTCCTGTCATAGTTAGTTCTGTGTTTTGGTGCTGTCATGCATGGTATGAGGTGTGACCTTGTAGTGCTAGTGTGCTCTTGTGAGCCTTGAACCTGTTGTGCAGTACTGCACAGATATCAACATCCTCAAACATCCGCATTGCAGAGTCGTGTGTGGACAGCATGCAACTCGCAGTTGACATGACCATCATTGAGTATCAGTATGTACATTGTTGTATCCCCTGTGCTACCTATGTAGGTGGCCATCCCTTGACAGCCTCACCACCAGTATGCAAAGATATGCAGACAGTACACTGTGGTAATTACTATGGGTGTACAAAACAATACGACATTCATACTGTAACTGCATCAGGCATGCTGGTATATACCCACAATGATATCATTACACTGTACTGTTGTCAACATCATACTATTACAACACGTCTATGTAGTCACCCTGTGCATCAGCACCATGTTAACCTGTTCCTGCACCGATTTTACAGATTGCAGGAGGTGGCACAGTTTCATCATATGCACAGGGTGTGTTACCTGGTATGCCTGAGTCTGCCACTGATACAACCAATTGACATGTCTGTGTGTGTGTGTTGGTGAGGGACAGCAGTACAAGATGGGGCAATATTGATGCAGTGTGTGCGTGTATGCGTTAGCCCTAGGTGTTATCACTTTGCATGTGTGTATGAATGCACACAGTCCCACCTCATGGCTGCCATATACAGCCAGGTCATACAGATCACTGTCTGTGGCCACGGACATGGTACCTGTGCCTGGCAGGGGTGCTATGGACCATATCAGGTACTAAGCCAGACTGGGTACTGTCATCAGAAGCAGGTGGTTGGTGACTGGAGACAGGTCCCTGTTGGGACTGTCCAGCGCCACGTGCACGTGGTCTCCTGGGGTGGTCTGATGACAGCACAGACCCAGCATTGCTGGGGCTGCTGCTGGCACTATGTGAGCAGCCACGGGCCTGTTGTCATCCGCGATGGCTGCCAGCTGCTGCTGTTGCTGGCATACGGCCACGTTGATGCCTCAACCGTCCACTATTGCCCTGGCTCATGGACATGTAGTTGTGGAACAGATCTAATGTGTCCCCCCAACGCCTGTCAATGACCACAGTGAAGTTACGGATGGCAGCCGCAACATCACGCATACTGTCACTCATGGCTGTGTGACATGCTCTCAGCTCCCTCAGACCCTGTCTGGTGTACCATTCCGTACGTGACTGTGCCTGCATTACAGCCCGAAACATAGCTGAGGTTGAAAGACCTCTGTGGGCATGTCTGACAGGGGTGGTATGCCCACGGATGCTCCCACGAGAACCCCTGGATGTCTGCCTGTGTGGTACCATGTCAGGACCCTGGCCATGGCTGCTGTGTGGGGATGCATGTGCCACCGATACCACATTACCCTGGTCAATGCCCACTGTATCTGGTCCATCACCTAGGGACATTGGTGACAAAGGATGTATTGGCAGGATGACTGTGCTCATTGATGGGGTCGACAGTTGTGTAGTGTCAATTGGCTGACCAATAATGGATCCTGGCACACCTACCTGTGCCATTACACAGGTATCATCATTATCAACTCCACGCCAGCTGATTCAGGTTCCCTGCTGCACAATACCAGAGCAGCACCAGAACCAGTGGGAGTAAGACAGGAAACACAGTTTACAATGTGTACACAATGTCACCACTGATACACACATGCACACATGGGCACATGCACACATGGGCACATACGCACATGCACACACCTCAGTATATGAGATATCAACACACAGACACAAACACACCTGCAATCAAACACATAGCACTACTGCTTCAGCCTATTATTACTGTTAGTATCAAGAGTATTGAAGGTAATGGTATTACACACTCACCAGCATGGATAGACTGCCTTGCTGTTACACCAGAGGGACCTGCAGAAAAGAGACATTTATTGTCAGCGGGCACAACCTGTGCCATTGATACTGTGGGCATGATACAGTTCAGTAGTGCAACAGTTAGCTTCCACAGGTGTACTGCTGATATTGAGGATATCATTCTTGCACAATAATTACCAAGATTACAGCTACAAAACGAGGACACACCTCACACATGCATAACCTAACAGTGTACAGAATGGTCAACGTGTCCTTCTGCTGTGTGGCTCCAGCCTCCATCATTACACATGTATGTTGCTGCTGTTGCTGTTGGGCTGGAGCCATAACACTTAGGAGTAGTCCCTCCAATCTGGTGAGGCACCCCACCACCTGTGGCAAGCTGCTGCCTGTGGATATCTGATGCACGCTGATGGACATTTCTAATTAAATCACTGCAGTGATGGCGTACCTGCTCATATGTCCAGTTATGTGTGCCTATGTCATTTACCCGATGGACCAGGTCTTGCCACAGTGCAGCCCTCTCCTGCTGGTTCTGGCTGGTGCGGGGAAAAGAGTACTGTGAGATCCCGCACCAGGCTCTGGTGTATCGCTTCCTCCTCTGCAGCGGAGTAGACAGGGTTCCGCTGGTGAACCATAGCCCTGAAAAGGAGAAGGAAAATATGTCAGCAATATCTGTCAGCAAACTATGGCACACATAATACACATAATACTCGACTGCAGTGATAAAACTTAACCACCATATACAGCATCTGTCTGTCTATTGGGGGATACACATGTAAATGACCAGATATCAGTGCTCATCCGACAACTGTGCAACAGTACCTGGCACACTCCATACGACAGACTAGTATACTGCAGCAGTCAACACACTGTTTCAGGTACAATACACAAACTCACACTGGGGGTTTGTATCATGGTACTGTATGGGGAACATTATCAGCCCATGCACTGCACACAATGCACGTTACATATTTCACTGGTAATGCACACTACTCTTACTTGTCATAACCCTACCTACACCACAGTGACATACAGGGTAACACAGCACAACATATGGCAATGTAGTATGTGTTGATCTCAATACCTCACACACCTGTCTCTGGCCTCACACCAAGGACATGCACTACCATGACAGACAGACAGTCATGGTGAGCAATCACACCAGTACACAACATGCACCCAGCCACTGGCACACTCATTCCACCTCACATATTTTGTTTGCAATGTGTTCATGGGTGTGCATTGTGTCTTAGGTAGATAGTGTGCTTTTGGCCCTGGGCCTACAGCAGCATACTGTTATGCTACCCTGCCCCTTGTGACACGTGTTATGATCGTACCTGCTCCTTACAAACAGTTACACAGGGTGACTCATATGGCATATTACCTATCTGCATAACATTCAGCAGGGGTATGTCTGACATCTACTCATGGGGAGCCTTGCTTCTTAATTCTGTGTGGTCTACTACAGGGTATGTCGTATCTGT